>NW_015393527.1:17135-20708 GCF_001527695.2 Protobothrops mucrosquamatus | reverse complement strand
GCTGGCTCAGGAATTCTGGGAGTTGAAGTCCACGAGTCATAAAAGAGCCAAGTTTGAAGACCCCTGCTCTTAATCTTCGTCCTAGGATATGGGTAGGCAGCCTCGGCTCTTTTATGACTCATGGACTTCAACTCCCAGAATTCCTGAGCCAGCCGTGCTGAGGGGACAGGGAGAGGTTTCCAAGCTGAGCCATGCCGGCTCAGGAATTCTGGGAGTTGAAGTCCACGAGTCATCAAAGGGCCAAGGTTGCCTGCCCCTGTCCTAGGAGTATCTCCCACTACCGTGTTTTTCCCGAAAATAAGATCCGGTCATATTTATTTTTACTTTTTTTTGGCCTCCAAAAAAGGGCTTCTTCTTGTGGCATATCCGTTATCGGAGGTTGGTGATCATGTTGGCGCCAGGTCTTATTTCCATGGCCTCACTTCACAACGGTGGCACCGACAGCCCCACCAAGCCAGCCCACCTCTTCTGTGGCCGAAGGAAATGCCTCTGCAGCTGAGAATGGAGCTCCGGGCTGCATTTCACCCTCAGAGGCCTTTCCGGAAGGCCTCTGAGGGTGAAATGCAGGCCGGCGGGAATCTGGGGCTCCCTTCTCGGCTGCAGAGGCCTTTCCGGAGTTGGTACTTCCTTGATAGGGTGTTGTTTCCTCCTGGATTGTTGGTCTAGCACAAGGGTAGGCAACCTTGGCTCTTTTATGACTCGTGGACTTCAACTCCCAGAATTCCTAAGCCAGCATGGGGGAACTATGGCCCCCTCATGACTCGTGGACTTCAGCTCCCAGAATTCCTGAGCCAGCATGGCTCAGCTTGGAAACCTCTCCATTTCTCCTCAGCATGGCTGGCTCAGGAATTCTGGGAGTTGAAGTCCACGAGTCCTAAAAGAGCCAAGGTTGCCTAACCCTGGTCTCGTGTTAATCTTGGTGTTAATTTTGCTTCTCTGGTGTTAATTGCTGGTGAGGAGGTGTTTTGATCTTTCTTTTTTTTAGCCTTTTGGCTTATTGAGTGTCTCTTTTGCTTTATATGAAAAGAGTACAAGCCCCACTCCCTTCCAGCACTGATGATGTTACCTAGTTGGGTCACAAAATGCCTGTAAGAACAGAATCAAGCTCAAAAACACCAGAGACCCCACATCTCTCCCTCCCTCTCCCCCCCCCCCCATGCCTGTACCTATGTCTGTATATCTTTATACCATAGTTGGGTTGCCGCTAAAAATACATTGCATTTTGTTGCATTGAAATCCTGGAGGTCTGATTAAGGAATTCTGGGAATTGAAGTCCACTCAGCTTAAAGCAAGCTAGCTGCAGAATTCTGGGAGTTGAAGTCCACCCATTTTAAAGCATGCTGGCTGGGGGATTCTGGGAGTTGAAGTCCATCTACTTTAAAGCATGTTGATTGAGGATTTTTGGGAATCGAAATACACCCATGTTAAAGTATGCCGGCTGGGGAATTCTGGGAGTCGAAATCCACCCATCTTAAAGCATAGCTGGCTGGGGAATTCTGGGAGGTGAAGTCCACCCATGTTAAAGCATGCCGGCTGGGGAATTCTGGGAGTCGAAGTCCACCCATCTTAAAGCATAGCTGGCTGGGGAATTCTGGGAGGTGAAGTCCACCCATGTTAAAGCATGCCGGCTGGGGAATTCTGGGAGTCGAAGTCCACCCATCTTAAAGCATGCTGGCTGGGGGATTCTGGGAGTGGAAGTCCGCCCCTCTTAAAGCATGTTGGCTGTGAGATTCTGGGAATCGAAGTCCACCCATCCTAAAACATGTTGGCTGGGGGATTCTGGGAGTTGAAGTCCACCCCTCTTAAAGCATCCTGGCTGGGGAATTCTGGGAGTTGAAGTCCACCCATCTTCAAGCAATGCTGGCTGGGGAATTCTGGGAATTGAAAGCCACAGATTGAAGTTGCCCAGGTTGGGAAAAAAACTTGCTAGGGAAGATCTGTGGAATTTTGACTTAATATCTGCAGAAGAATAGAAATAGTACGTGATGACTTTACCCTGTCTCTGAACTCACTCCCCATGCTCTCTCTTCACTGTCCGTTGCCGACCCACCTCTCTCTCCCTGGCTTCTTTCTCACCCAGATCCATGCTGGAGCAAGCCCAAAGCCGGAAAATGCTGGAAGACTCCGATTCGGAAGAGGACCTCCCTCCAGCTCGGCCAAAACCACTTGCCAAGGGGAAACCCACCGACATCCTGCAACTGGTATGTAAAGAGTCCTTCAGGATCTCCCGATAGGTTGGCTGACGTCATGGAGATGGATAGTCCCTCTTCACGGGGGTCTCTTCCTGCCTTGAGCAGTGGGGTTGGACTGGGGGATCTCCAAAGTACCTTCTAGAGGTAGTCCTCAACTTACAACCGTTCATTTAGTGACCGTTTGAAGTTACAACGCCGTTGAAAGAAGTGGCTTGTGGCTGTTTTTCACAGTTACAACCACTGCTACATTAATAATAATAATAATAATAATAATAATAATAATAATAATAATAATAATAATAATAATAATAATAATAATGAAGTTGGAAGGGACCTTGGAGGTCTTCTAGTCCAACCCCTGACCATTTCAGGCAAGTGGCTGTCCAGTTTCTTCTTAAAAACTTCCAGTGATGGAGCACCCACAATTTCTGAAGATAGGTTGTTCCACTGATTAATTGTCCTCACTGTCAGGAAATTTCTCCTTAGTTCTAGGTTGCTTCTCTCTTTGATTAGTTTCCACCCATTGCTTCTTGTCCTGCCTTCAGGCGCTTTGGAGAATAGCTTGACTCCCTCTTCTTTGGGGCAGCCCCTGAGATATTGGAACACTGCTATCATGTCCCCCCTCGTCCTTCTCTTCATCAAACTAGGCATAAACTAGACATTCTCTTGGTCACGTGATCAAAATGAAGATGCTTGGCAGCCGGTTCACACTTATGACGGTGGCAGCATCCAGGGGATCACGTGATCCCCCTTTTGCAACCTGCTGAACCAGCAAAGTCAATGGGGGGAGTCAGATTCGCTTAACGACCTTGTTACTCACTTAACGACTGCCGTGATTTCCCTGCACGATTGGGGCAAAAAGGTCGTAAAATGGGGGAGGAAACTTGAATCCATGGCCCCACCGACTGTGTGTGTGTGCGCGTGTGCGTGTGCAGGTAGTCCTCAACTTACGACTGAAATTGACTGTTACTATGCAAGTGAATTTGGTCCCCTTTTATCATTTTGGCAGCGTCCCTGTGGTCATGTGATCCCTTTTGCGGCCTTCTGACCAGAAATCAGTTTAGCTTAACAACCACGTTACTAACTTAAAACTGCAACGATGCACTGAACTGTGGCAAGAACAGTCGTAAAGCGGGGCAAAACGCACTTAATTTGTCTCGCTTAGCAACAGGAATGCTAATCGTGGTCGTAAACTGAGGACTACTTGTGTCACGTTTTCTTGGAAGCCTGGGAAAATCACGTATGGCGATTATGCGACTGCAGGACGCTGCAACTGTCGTAAGGGTGAGCCGGTGGCCAAGCACCCAGATTGCTGTCACAGCATGGCTATGGGGAATGCTGAGATTGTCATAACAGACCTGAACAGTGGACGCTGTCTAAC
>NW_015393527.1:6702-16591 GCF_001527695.2 Protobothrops mucrosquamatus | reverse complement strand
AATAATAATAATAATAATAATAATTTAATTTATATACCGCCCTTCTCCCATAGGACTCAGGGCGGTTCACAGCATATTTAAAAACAGATACTATACACAAATACAAAAATACAAAAACACAAAAATATAAACCCCAATAAAAACCGAATTAAAAACCAAATATTGACGGCTGTGTTTCCAATTAAAATTACTGTTAAAACCATCCCTACCTAAAATCCTCCCTAGGTCAGGCCCGCTTGCTGGAAAAACCATGTCTTGAGGGCGCGGCGGAAAGTAAGGAGATCCGGAATCATCCGGATCTCGGGGGGTAGTTCGTTCCAGAGGGTGGGGGCACCCACAGAGAAGGCCCTCCCCCTGGGGGTCGCCAAAGGTTCTTCTTTTCAGGACTTTCTTGTTCTTTTCTTGAAGAGGTTTCGCTTCTCCTCCAAGAAGCTTCCTCAGCTCTGACTGGATAGTGGAGAAGGGAAGGATTTACACTCCTTGCAGACAGCTGGTCATTTGCATCCTTTTAGAGAGTCTGCTGAGGCCACTTGGAGGTGTACCTGTGTCCTCAGGGTCTCCTGAGTGGTGCAAATGGGTGTGGAGCCTTCTTGGCTGCAGGATGTCTTCTGCCCTGGGTCCCTTCCTTGTTGAAGACGGGCACAGGCTGTTGGGGATGAGTCCATGTTGTCTGCCTCTCCAACTGAAGAACAAATGATTCCCGGAGCCTGCAATGTTTTCTGGGAATCCATTCATCCTCCCACACCATCCGATGGGAGTTCATCCAATATTGCTAAATGTCAATGGAGATTCTCAGTCATCCAGGTCAGGGTTGTCCCAAAGATGTTTTTCCAGGAGGCAACTGGACTTCTCTTGTTTTTTCTTTGAAGACGTTTTGCTTCTCATCCATGAAGCTTCTTCAGCTCTGACTGGATGGTGGGGGAAATGGAAGGGTTTATACTCCTTGCAGACAGCTGGTCATTTGCATCCTTTTAGAGAGTCCTTGAGGCCACTTGGAGGTTTATCTGTGTCCACAGGGTCACCTGAGTGATGCAAATGGGTGTGGAGCCTTCTTGGAGCTGCTGAAAAGACCGTGTTGTAGACTGGAGATAGACGATGCCGTTTCCCTCCCCCTCTGTTGAGGGAGGGGCTGTTCAGTTGGATGGCCTCTTTGACCCCCTCTTTCAAACCAATTGCCTCCTGAAAAAGCACCTTTGGGATGAGTTGAGTTGCATTGAATTGAATTGAATTGAATACAGGTAGTCCTCGGTCTCTACCATTGAGCCCCAATTGGATTCTGCTGCTAAGTGAAACATTTGTTAAGGGGATTTTGCAAAACACTCTGTGCCTTTTTTTTCTGCCGCAATTGTTAAGGGAATCCCTGCAGTGGGTTTTAAGTTGTCCACCTGGTTGTTAAATGAATCTGGCTTTCCCCCGTTGACTCTGCTTGTCAGAAGGTCGTAAAAGGGAGGATCAGGTGACCTTGGGACACCTGCAAACCATCATAAATGTGAGTCAATTGTCAAGCCTCCGAATAATGTAAATCATATGACCATGGGGATGCTACGATGGTCGTTAAGTGTGAAAAATAGCCAGACTCACTATCAACGCTTGCAGCAACGGTCATAAGCATAAGGACCGGTTGTAAGCCACTTGTCGTAATTGAATAATTGTAAGTCAAGGACTTCCTATATATGGTGTGAACTGCTCTAGTGTCAACAGAGGGCAGCACGCAGCTGTGTAGTCTGAATTTGTAAGCTAATTGGGATCATAGGAAAAAGTAACAAGATATTGCTGAATTCTAGGCTTGATTATTGCCAACAGGACAATATGGATGTGCCTTGTAACCACCAGGAATTAAGCTGGAGTCCAAAGTCCATTTTCCATTTTTTTCTGTGTGCCAAATGGTCTATATTATCTAGGCCTGTGTTGCCTCTTTTGGCATCTCCGTCTCTGCTGAATCTTTAGCCTTAAAATATTTCTGAAATGAAAGATGAAGTGGGATGCTTCAAAGCACGAGGATCAGGTTGTAGACCAGTATTTCTCACCCTTGGCAACTTTAAGATGGATGGACTTCAGTTCCCAGAATTCCCCAACTAGCATGATAGATAGATAGATAGATAGATAGATAGATAGATAGATAGATAGATAGATAGATAGATAGATAGATAGATAGATAGATAGACAGACCGATAGTAAATAGATTGATAGTAAATATAGTAGATAAAAGATAGATGGATAGATGATAGATTGATAGTAAATAGATTATAGTTAGATGATAGACAGTAGATAAAAGATGAATAGATGGATAGATGAGATAGATAGATGATAGATTGATAGTAAATAGATAATAGATAAATAGATGAGAGATATATGATTGATAGAGTAGATAAAGAGATGGATAGATAGATGGNGATAGATAGTTGCATATACCTTGTTAATTAGATAATAGATGAATAGATGATAGACACAGTAGATAAAATATGGATGGATAGATATAGACAGACAGATAGATGATAGACAGGATAAAGATGAATAGATAGATGGATATATAGATAGATGAATGGATAGATGGATATATAGATAGATGAATGGATAGATGGATATATAGATAGATGGATAGATAGATATATAGAGAGTAAATAGATGATAGATAAATAGGTAGGTAGATTAAATAGACAGATGATAAAGACAGACAGTAGATAAAATATGGATTGATAGATGATAGATAGATAGATAGATAGATAGATAGATAGATAGATAGATAGATAGATAGATAGATAGATATGATTGATAGTAAATAGATTGTAGTTAAATAGATGATAGACAGTAGATAAAAGATAGATGAGATAGATGATAGATTGATAATAAATAGATAATAGATAAATAGATGAGAGATAATTGATAGACAGAATAGATAAAGAGATGGATAGATAGATGGATATATAGATGTATGGATAGATAGATACATATACATAGTAAATAGATAATAGATGAATAGATGATAGAGTAGATAAAATATGGATGGATAGATGATAGATAGAGACATGATAGACAGACAGAAGATAAAGATGAATAGATAGATGGATATATATATATAGAGAGAGAGATAGATGGATAGATGGATATATATATATGGATGGATAGATAGATAGATAGATAGATAGATAGATAGATAGATAGATAGATAGATAGATAGATAGATAGATAGATAGATAGATAGATAGATATGGATGGATGGATGGATGGATGGATGGATGGATGGATGGATGGAAGACAGACAGACAGAGGAATCAGAAAGGATGCTTGTGAAACTCTGCAGAGCAAAAACATGGAGATTCCCTTCGTGTGTCAACTTCCCCTTGAATGAAGAGATGGTTAGACAAAAGATCAAAAGCGTCAGTGAGGCCTCACCTTAATCTTCTCCCTGATTCAAGTGGGAATTGAACCTCACCTTTTCTTGCGAAAACTCTGGCTAACTCGATTAGAATTTAGCTACAGGGAGTCCTCGATTTAAAACCGGTTGCTTAACGACCTTTCATAGTTACGATAGACCTCCCCCCAACCCCCCCCCACAACCGAGTTCCAAAAGTTTCAGTGGCTGACCACCACAGTCATGTGGCTGCATTTCCGGCGGTCGGCAATCCACGGTCACATGGCCACAGTTTATACGACGTTTCCGCCAACAACCAGGATTGATTTTGTGGATTTTGTTGGCAAAACGGCCCCATGGCAAACCGTGGGTTCATTTATACGACTGCCGCAAGAAAAAAAAATCATAAACTTTGAAAGGTCGTTAAGCGATCGGTTTTAAGTCCAGGACTTTTAGCTAAATCGGGTCGTCCCAAGGGTGCTTTTTTTCAGGAGGCAACTGGACTTTCTTGTTTTTCTTTGAAGACGTTTTGCTTCTCCTCCAAGAAGCTTCTTCAGCTCTGACTGGATGGTGGGGGAATGGAGGGATTTATACTCCTTGCAGACAGCTGGTCATTTGCATTCTTTTAGAGAGTCGTTGAGGCCACTTGTGATACGACATCTATCTCCTGTCTACAGCACAGTCCTTTCAGCAGTTCCAAGAAGGCTCCACACTCATTTGCACCACTCAGGTGACCTTGACACAGGTGGCCTCAACAACTCGCTTTGTTATTGTTGTTGTTAGTTGCGAAGTCGTGTCCGACCCATCGCGACCCCATGGACAACATTCCTCCAGGCCTTCCCGTCATCTAACATCTTCTGGAGTCCATTTAAGCTCACGCCTACTGCTTCAGTGACTCCATCCAGCCACCTCGTTCTCTGTCGTCCCCTTCTTCTCTTGCCCTCCATCTTTCCCAGCATCAGGCTCTTCTCCAGGGAGTCCTTCCTTCTCATTAGGTGGCCAAAGTACTTGAGTTTCAACTTCAGGGTCTGGCCTTCTAAAGAGCAGTCGGGGTTGATCTCCTCTAGGACTGACCGGTTTGATGGCCTTGCAGTCCAGGGGACTCGCAGGAGTCTTCTCCAGCACCGTAGTTCAAAGGCCTCCATTCTTTGGCGCTCAGCCTAATGACTCTCTAAAAGGAGGCAAATGACCAGCTGTCTGCAAGGAGTATAAATCCTTCCATTCCCCACCATCCAGTCAGAACTGAAGAAGCTTCTTGGATGAGAAGCGAAACGTCTTCAAAGGAGAAACAACAACGTCCAGTTGCCTCCTGAAAAAGCACCTTTGGGACAACCCTGACCTGGATGACTGAGAATCTCCATAGACATCTAAATTGGGTCGATTAGCTGGCTGATCCGCTTTACAGCCACCCTGACTTACTGTCATAAGTTGAGGACCACATGTATTGGGTTAGTGTTATCTGGGAACCCCCTGTTAGGGGAATGACCTTCTCTCTAGCCTTCGCATGTGCCCAAGTGGGAAGGGACTGAGCTTCTGTCTTTCCCAAAGGTCAGGGCATATGGGCTCGGTAGTCCAGGGTTTGGAAAGTCCAAGTTGAGAAGAGTTGACTGTTTCCTTTGTGTCTTTCTGCAACTGTTGAATTTCCATTCCTTCTAGATGGGAAGCAGCACGGCGCTTCTACAGGGACCCTGCCCAGCTCAAACACCAGGGTCTCTTCTCTCGGCCTTCTGGGGACTTACTCCGACAGCGACGACAGTAAAAGCGACTGAATTTTTTGGGGAAAAAAGACTTGTGGGCTTATGAGTAGAGGAGATAAATCTTTTTCGTTCTGCGTAAACGCCGGCTGAAATCCAGGATGCCCTACCGGACAAGACCGACGACGATCACTTTTCCCGCCCGGCGAGAAGAGCGAAGAGCATTATTATTATTATTATTATTATTCCCAAGATGAAAATGGCTGAGAGAGCAGTGTCTTTCCTCAGATATTTCTTAGTGCAGCGGTCCCCAATCTTTGTGGCTTGGTAGCCGGGCTGGGGGGGGGAGGAGAGGGGAACTGGGCCATGTGAGTGGCGGGCCAGCATGCATAACTCCACTCACGGCTGCAAGTTGAGTTGCGTACACATGCGTGTGCGTGCCAGCCGGCCACTCGTGTGGCCCTGTTCTGAATAGGTGATAGCCCAATATTAGGTCGGGTTCCGAATAGGTGATAGCCCGGTATTAGGCCGCGGCCCAGGGGTTGGTGACCCCTGTCTTAGTGGACCTCTTGAAGGACCAAACCATCTGATGTTCTCCGTTGAATGAAAACAACGGCAAATCTTCCCATCCCTATCTCTTCCTGTTGCCCAACTCTAGGTTCCTCCACCTCAGCAATTTTTATGAGGTGCGGACTTCAACTCCCAGAACTGGCTGGGGAATTCTGGGAGTTGAAGTCCGCTCCTCTTAAAAGCTGCTGAGGTGTTGACAAACATGACTTTAATGGGCCTGAAATGAGAAGAGGCCAGAATTGACCCTGTCACATTTTTACAAACGAGTTATTGAGAAGAAGACAGCCCTGTCCACACTGGCGGGCCGAGAGGCCGAATCCCCACAATTTTACTATTTTCCCTGTCCGCATTTTCCTCATGGCAGTTTATCCCCCAAAATTAAACTTCAATTTTCCTAGAGTGTCGCTTGTGATGACAGATGCGTGGATTTAGTCCTTTCAAGTGAGATCCGCGCACAGATAAGTCCTCGACTTAACGCGTGCGTGTGCGTGCCAGCCGGCCACTCGCATGGCCTTGTTCCAAATAGGTGATAGCTGTTGTGGCTCCGTCTTGTGAGCCCCTCTTATCGGAGGACGAAGGCTCCGAACATGAAGGAGAGGAGATGACTAGGCCTCCCTCTCCAGGACCCTCCTCTTTGGCAATGCCTCAGGTGTGTCCCGACGGAGAAGAGATTGACCAGGAGCCAGGTGGTTCTGAGATTGGCCAGGAGCCAGGTGTTTCTGAGATGGGCCAGGAGCCAGGTGTGTCGGATAATGAGGAAGAGAAGTTGTGGCTGGATCCACGCCAGCGTAGGAGCGACAAGCGTGCACAGCAGAAGAGGAGACGTGCCAGAGATTAAGCTGAGTCACTGGACCACACCCCACAGGCTATAAAAGGGTGGTGGTGGCCATTTGGACCTCTGTGACAGACAAAAGCTGAATCTCTGGCGAAGTAGTTTGCTGTGGCTTTAAACTGTGTGTATTGTTTTTTGTTTCTGTGTGCTTGGAGTAAAAGGTCTTGGCAGGCAGCTACGGAGCTGCTGCCAAGTTTCTTATCTGTGAAGTGGTGTCTGGAGAAGTCTTTAATCCTCAGCTGGCTGTTTGGGTGTGTGGGTCGGACGGGGACAGAACAATAGCCCGGTATTAGGCCATGGCCCAGGGGTTGGGGATCCCTGTCTTAGTGGACCTCTTGAAGGACGAAACCATCTGATGTTCTCCGTTGAATGAAAACAACGGCAAATCTTTCCATCCCCATCTCTTCCTGTTGTCCAACTCTATGTTCCTCCACCTCAGCAACTTTTATGAGGTGCGGACTTCAACTCCCAGAATTCCTGCATAGCTGGCTGGGGAATTCTGGGAGTTGAAGTCCGCTCCTCTTAAAAGCTGCTGAGGTGTTGACAAACATGACTTTAATGGACCTGAAAGAAGAAGAGGTCAGAATTTACCCTGTCGTGTTTTTACAAACGAGTTATTGACGGACCGAGAGGCCGAATCCCCACAATCTTATCGTTTTCCCTGTCCGCATTTTCCTCATGGCAGTTTATCCCCCCAAAAATTAAATTTCAATTTTCCTAGAATGTCGCTTCTGATGGATTTAGTCCCCTCTGTTCTCAAGCGAGATCGGCACACAGATAAGTCCCCAACTTAACAACGCTTCATTTAGCGACCCATTTGACGTTATAATCGCACCAAAAAAAGTGACTTACTGCCGTTTTTCACACTTAACAACCGTCGTAATGGACACGCGATCAAAACTCAGACACTTGGCAACTGACTCATATTTACGACGGTCGCAGCGTCCCGGAGTCATGGCATCCCCTTTTGAAAAATTCAGTGGGGGGAAGCCAGATTCGCTTAACGACTGCAGCGACTCGCTTAACGACAGTTGGCCAGAAAGGTCGTAAAATGGTCATAAAACACACTTAACAACCGCCTCGCTCAGCCACAGAAGTTTTGGGCTCGTAAGTCGAGGACTACCTGCATTTACGACGGTCACGGCGTCCCCGGAGGTCACGCGATCAAAAAAAGGTCACAAAAAGGGACAGAACTCAGTTAACCCTCTTGCAGCGCAAGAAAAATTTTGGGCTCATTTATGGTTGTTAAGTCGAGGATTACACACACACACACACAGAGAAAGACATAGTGAGGCTGTGGATTCGATTAATAACTATGGTAGTTTGCTTTAATGATTCACGGTCGTTAAGCAGGCGCTGTTGTTGGGAGAGCGAACCCTCTCTGCTCAGCTCTCCGCAGCCCCCGCAGCACATGATCCACACTTCACATTGTGGCATTGTGTGGCAGCACCTTAAGGCTCAGAGGCAGCCTTGCAGCCAACCGATTCCCCTCTAGGCCCGCCGAGGGCATCTCGCGGCAATGAGCCCAGCTGCCACCACTTCCCTGAAGCCAGGGATGTCCAACCCCCGGTCCGTGGACCAGTACCAGGCCACGGCATGCCAGCAACTGGTCCGCACAAACAAGCAAAGCCCCATCCGTGGAATGCAGGCAGCACACAAAACCACGCACCCTCTGGTCCGTGGAAAAACCTTCGTCCACGGAACCGGTCCCTGGTGCCCAAAAGGTTGAAGACCCCTGCCTTAAGCTCCTTCCCGGCAGAGGGAGAAATGGGACCTGGAGTCGTCCCAGTTTGCCTGGTGAACCGGTCCAAGAAAGCAAGCTGGTTTTGGTGTTTTTTTTCTCCCACTTTGGCTCCGGAAGTTCCCAGACCATCTGTCTGCCTTGGGAGCCCATCTGCAGCAGGGCTTCCCAGGGGAAGGCTTTGGCACACTGGCCTACGGAGCCTAGAAGCTCCGAAACCGGATGGGTCTGGAGCAAGGCTAGGCAACCTTGGCTCTTTTATGACTCGTGGACTTCAACTCCCAGAATTCCTGAGGCAGCATGGCTCAGCTTGGAAACCTCCCTGTCCCCTCAGTGTGGCTGGCTCAGGAATTCTGGGAGTTGAAGTCCACGAGTCATAAAAGAGCCGAGGTTGCCTATCCTAGGACGAAGATTAAGAGCAGGGGTCTTCAAACCTGGCCCTTTTATGACTCGTGGACTTCAACTCCCAGAATTCCTGAGCCAGCCACGCTGAGGGGAAAGGGAGAGGTTTCCAAGCTGAGCCATGCTGGATCAGGAATTCTGGGAGTTGAAGTCCACGAGTCATAAAAGAGCCAAGGTTGCCTAGCCCTGCTATAGACCAATTCTACATCCGGTGGAACTACTGGTTTGTACCTTTAGAGCAGGGGTCTTCAAACTGGGGTCTTTTATGACTTGTGGACTTCAACTCCCAGAATTCCTGAGCCAGCCACGCTGAGGGGAAAGGGAGAGGTTTCCAAGCTGAGCCATGCTGGCTCAGGAATTCTGGGAGTTGAAGTCCACGAGTCATGAAGGGGCCAAAGTTTTCCCCATGCTGGCTCAGGAATTCTGGGAGTTGAAGTCCACGAGTCATCAAAGAGCCAAGGTTGCCTTCCCCTGACCTATCCCATTTCAGACAAATGGCTGTCCAGTCTCTTCTTTAAAACTTCCACTGTTGGAGCATTCACCACTTCTGGAGGCCGGTGGTTCCACCGATTGTTTTAACTGTCAGGAAATGTCTCCTGAGTTCCAGGTTTGCTTCTCTCTTTCCTTGATTAATTGTTCTGTCAGGAAAGGGGGCCAAACTCCCTTCACAGCTGTCTTGCTTAGCAACAGAAATTCTGGGCTTGCCTACCCCTGGTATAGGTTCTCTTGTCTGAGCCAAGGGGCTGGACTAGAAGACCTCCAAGGTCCCTTCCAACTCTCTTATTCTGGTTTGCGGTGTTGGGTGGACGCAGCTCCCAGCAAGAAGTGCTTTGGGAGAGGGTGTGTGTGTGGGGGTGGTGGTGTGTGTTCTGAACAGCTCCGGACCCAGCCTGAAATCCCCTCTTCTGCCTGTTTCGGTCCCTCCCCACTCATTCTGTTAAAAATGTCTTTTTTTTTTCCTGCTGGCTTTCCAGGTTGAAAAACCTGCGCCCATCACTTGCAGGGGGGAAAAAAAAAAGAAAAGCAATGCAAGAATTGTCCGCCTGTCAAGCCTCCCTACACGACAGTTCCTTTGGAAAGCCTGGCAAGAAATAGGGGGGGGGGGGGCAGTGTCTTTATTAATGGCCTGATGGGGAGGAGGGGGTGTCCCTCTCTTTCCTCCCTGTCTGGGCGATGAGTTATGGCTGCAGCCAGCAAACCGTAACGCGGGCAGATGAATCTCCATTAAGCAAGACAAGAGTGGGGGGTGGCTGGGTGGGCGCAGGGGGGGGGAAGGGATCAGCTGCCAGCTCCTCCGG
>NW_015393527.1:0-5792 GCF_001527695.2 Protobothrops mucrosquamatus | reverse complement strand
AGGAAGGAAGGAAGGAAGGAAGGAAGGAAGGAAGGAAGGAAGGAAGGAAGGAAGGAAGCTTCAGAAATCCCCTCCCTGTCCTGCTGACTGTCTAGTCGAGGTCTCAACCAGCCATTCTCAACCTTGATGCCTGGAGTCCAGTTCCCAGAATTCCCCAGCCTCTCTCCCTCCCTCCCTCTTTCTCTCTTTCCTTCCCTCCCTCCCTCTCTCTCCCACCCTCCCTCTCTCTTTCTCTCCCTCCCCCCTCTCCTTCCCTCTCTTTCTCTTCCACCCCCTTTCTCTCTTTCTCTCCCTCCCTCTCTCTTTCACTCCCTTTCTCTCTTTCTGCCTCTGCTGGATAAGGTCCTTTCCATTCTTATCCTGGCCCTGTTGCTCAATGTCACTTCATGGCTGTTTTTTTTTTTTTATCAGACAGTTTGTCTTTCTTACCCCTTCGGCTGACAGGATTTTTTTTCCCCCCAATTGTGTTCTGTAAAACCAGTTGTTTCATTACGTCAGTTTTTATGTACGGCGTCCGGGGAATTTGATCTGGAGGACCAGAGTGATATATTATTTAAAAAGCACACACATTTCTGATCCCGTCTTGCCTTTCTGAAAAATCAGCCGTGGGATACGGTCTGGTGTGAAATGGCTGCCTGCATCGCAAGATCATTTCTTTTCCTCTGCAGAAATCTGGAGCGCTGGACGACAAATTCCATTTATTTTGGCTTTCCCCCTCTCAAACCTATCTTTATTCCAGCATTTGAAATGGCTTCAGTCATAACAAATAACGTAAATCCAATGAAAGCTTTAAAATATAACAACAACAACAAGAAGAAGAACAACAACAACAATAATAATGTTGGAAGGGACCTTAGAGGTCATCTAGTCCAATCCCATGCTCAAGCAGGAAACCCTACACCATTTCAGACAAATAGCTGTCCAGTCTCTTTTTAAAGACTTCCAGTGTTGGAGCATTCACCGCTTCTGGAGGCAGGTTGTTCCACTGGTTAATTGTTCTCACTGTCAGGAAGTTTCTCCTTAGTTCCAGGTTGCTTCTCTCCTTGATTAATTTCCATCCATTGCTTCTTGTCCTGCCTTCAGGCGCTTTGGAGAATAGCTTGACTCCCTCTTCTTTGTGGCAGCCCCTGAGATACTGGAATGCTGCTATCATGTCCCCCCCTCGTCCTTCTCTTCATTAAACTAGACATACCCAGCAGCCGTTCCTTATATGCTTTAGCCTCCAGTCCCCTGATCCTCTTTCTTGCTCTTCTCTGCACTCTTTCTAGAGTCTCAACATCTTTTTTACATCGTGGCGACCAAAACTGGATGCAGTATTCCAAGTGTGGCCTTACCAAGGCCTTTATAAAGTGGTATTAACACTTCACCTGATCTTGATTCCATCCCTCTGTAAATGCATCAAGTGTGACTCACTTAATGACTGCCTTGCTTAGTGACCGAAGTTCCAGCGATGGATGTAAGTCGACCACTATAATATTTGCTAATTTTTTTTAAGTAAAGTTCCCCATAGCTGAAGCTCTGAAGCAGCCAAGTATATATATATTTGCAATCTTCTATATAATTATTTTGCTGTATTATCTGGACAGGTAGTCCTCGGCTTACAACAGTTCGGTTAGTGACCGTTCAAAGTTACAACGGCACTGAAAAAAGCGACCGATGGCCGTTTTTCACACTTACAACCCCGTAATCACGTGGTCAAAATTCAAACGCTTGGTAACTGACTCGTATTTATGACGGTCACAGCGTCCCGGGGTCCTGTGATCCCTTTTGCGACCTTTCCACAGGCAAACTCAATGGGGGAAAGCCAAATAACCATCCTTATTAATTTAACAACTGAAGCGATTCATGTAACAGCTGTGGCAAAAAAGGTCGTAAAATGGGGCAAAACTCACTTAACAAATGTTTCGCTTAGCAACAGCAATTTTGGGCTCCCTTGTGGTTGTAAGTTGAGGACTGCCTGTATTATCTGTATTACCTTTCTTTAATGATAATCATAATTAATTTTTACGCCATCTTCGCTCTAATGCAGTGGTTCTCAACCTTTTTAATACCGCGACCCCAACCGGTCATAAGTCGAGGACTAAACCGGTCGTAAGTTGAGGACTAAACCGGTTGTAAGTCGAGGACTAAACCGGTCGTAAGTCGAGGACTACCCAACCGGTCGTAAGTCGAGGACTTTCCCTGCCTGGGAGCGCCGCGCATGCGTGGTTCCGCCCCCTGCGCTGGCCGAGGCGTAGCTGGCAAGCGGCAGAGACGGAGCAGGCCGACCACCAGCTGGCCCAGCCCAAGGGAAGTAAGGCACCCGCCGGAAAAGGGGGGAAAAAATGGCAGACAAAAAAAATGGCGGACAAAAAAAATGGCGGACAGCATTGCTTGGCGACCTCTGTGAAATGGTCGATCGACCCCAAATGGGGTCCCGACCCACAGGTTGAGAACCACTGCTCTAATGACTCTGGGAAACAAACAGCAATCAAAGAGGTTCCAATAACACCAATAAAACATTAAAAAAATAAAGGTAAAAACTGGCCAGCTCAACGGAGGGAAGGCCTCATTCTCCCTTATTCAGATTGTGTATGATATATTTGAATATAATCAATCCAACTTCCCGCAGTTTTGAAGCCTGGCCTGGTGTTTCGCCCCCCCCCCCTCGCATTTTTCCCTTTAAAACCAACGGTCTTCCTTGCAGTTATTGCTAAATATACCCTTCTGTCAGTCTTACCTTTATAACCCAACAAAGTGATATAATGACAGGATTTAAAAGTAATCTCCACCCTGCCATCTTTTCAGTTTTTATTTAAAACAAAATTCCCAAGCCATTCCAGAAGATATGATTTGCTTCCCCTTCAGAGCGAACTAAAAGCGCCCATGTCTGTAATTTAGCCCAAATCCTCAGTTGTTCAATACTCACAAAGCAGAAACATGTTCAAGCTTTCTTTAAAATTCAATATAACAGCCCAGACAGAAGAATTCTCCTAATCCAAGCAACAATTCAGCCAATCTCACCTTCTGATTTGACCATTTAAGATGGGTTTTCTTGCTTCGTAAACCTGGCTGGCTGACTTACGCTTTATATAGCACAGAATCGTAGGCTTGGAAGGGACCTCAGAGGTCATCTAGTCAAGCCCCTGTTTGGGCAAGAAACTGCAGCAGCATTTCAGAAAGAATGGGCTACTCAGAAATATGTTTCTCTTCACTGGAGACCTTCAAAGGGAAGATTGGTTTTGCGTTTGGCTGAAGAGGCTTCTGCATTTTATGCAATGTGGTTTATGGATTTTTGAAATTTTTCTGATGCTCCCCGAGTAATACAGATAGTCCTTGAGTAAC
The DNA here is from genome assembly GCF_001527695.2 of Protobothrops mucrosquamatus. NCBI lineage: Eukaryota > Metazoa > Chordata > Lepidosauria > Squamata > Viperidae > Protobothrops > Protobothrops mucrosquamatus. The sequence goes on along the minus strand of NW_015393527.1, from coordinate 2,468 downwards.
CATGATTTATTTAGTGACTACTCAAAGTTATAGAATAGAATAGAATAGAATAGAATAGAATGGAATAGAATAGAATAGAATAGAATAGAATAGAATAGAATAGAATAGAATAGAATAGAATAGAATAGAATAGAATAGAATAGAATTACAGGATAGAATAGAATTACAGGATTAGAATAGAATAGAATAGAATAGAATAGAATAGAATAGAATAGAATAGAATAGAATAGAATAGAATAGAATAGAATGTGGAATGGAATGAGGAATATGGAATAGAATAGAATAGAATAGAATAGAATAGAATAGAATTACAGGATTAGAATAGAATGGAATGGAATGGAATGGAATGGAATAGAATAGAATAGAATAGAATAGAATAGAATAGAATATCCTTTTTGTCATTGTGTATCTCACAGCGAAATTAAGTGCTGTCCACAGTGCACACTACACACAAATAAAAACCACAAGTAAAAACATACATTATATACACATCCTTCACATTCTGTTCACCGTTGTGCTGCCCCTAATATTGCGCTTCAATGTTGTACTATCCAGGAATAATAATAATAACAACAACAACAACAACAACAACAATAATAATACAGTTGGAAGGGAACTTGGAGGTCATCGAGTCTAACCCCCTGCTCAGGCAGGAAACCCTACACCATTTCGGACAAATGGCTGTCCAGTCTCTCCTTAAAAACTTCCAGTGTTGGAGCATTCACAGCTTCTGGAGGCAGGTAGTTCCACTGGTTAATTGTTCTCACTGTCAGGAAGTTTCTCCTTAGTTCCAGGTTGCTTCTCTCCTCCATTGCTTCTTGTCCTGCCTTCGGGTGCTTTGGAAAATAAGTTGACCCCCCCTCCTCTTTGGGGTAGCCCCTCAAATATTGGAAGACTGCTATCATGTCAACACCCAAGAAGGTGCAGGCAGTCCTCAACGTACAAGCACAATTAGCCTAAACGTTTTGTTGCTGAGTGAGACATTTATTAAGTGAGACTTGCCCCATTTTTTGACTTTCTTGCCACAGTCGGTAAGCGAATCACTTTGCTTGTCAGGCCGCAAAAGGGACACTGCAACCATCATAAGTGTGAGTCAGTTGCCAAACGCCCTAATTTTGATCACCTGGCCACGAGGATGCTGCAGTGGTCATAAGTGTGAAAAACGGTCATAAGTCACTTTTTTTCAATGCCGCTGTAACCAAACTAAATGAACTGTGGTAAGTTGAGGACTATCTGTAATGGATTCAGAACTAATTGGGTATGCTTTAGTTGTCGTTTTACCGAGCTTCAGGAAGCTGGAGAAAAAATATTTTCCACAACACAATGAATTTTTCAACCTCCCCATCAATCTGTTCGAGATTGAGAGTTTGTGATCGATGCAATCACTCACTTGACATTTGAGAGAGAGGGAGAGTGTGTGTGAAAGAGAGACAGAGAGAGAAAGAGAAATAGAGGGGGGGGGGCAGGCAGGCAGCCAGCCAGCCAGCCAGACGACAGTCAGATAGGTGATAGAGAGATGATAGAGATAGATAGATGGATAGAGAGATGATAGAGGTGATAGAGAGATGGATAGAGATGATAAAGATAGATAGATAGATAGATAGATAGATAGATAGATAGATAGATAGATAGATAGATAGAGATAATAGGATAGATAGAGAGACAGATAGATAGATGATAGAGATGGACAGATAGATAAATTGATTGATAGATTGATATAGATGATAGACAGAGATGATATAGACAGATGGATAGATATAAATAGAGAGAGATGATAGAGAGATAGACAGACAGAGATAGAGATAGAGGTAAATACAGAGAGATATGGTAGAGATAGATAGATAGATAGATAGATAGATAGATAGATAGATAGATAGATAGATAGATAGATTAGAGAGATTAGAGAGATGATAGAGATGATAGATTAGAGAGATGAGAGATAGATGAGAGATAAAGAGATAGAGATAGATACAAGATAGATGATAGAGAGATAGAGATATAGAGAGATGATAGAGATAGATAGAGATAGATAGATAGATAGATAGATACTGTAGATAGATAGATGATAGATAGATAGATAGATAGATAGATAGATAGATAGAGATAGAGAGCTAATAGATAGATAGATAGATAGGTAGGTAGGTAGGTAGGTAGGTAGATAGATGATAGATAGATAGATAGATAGATAGATAGATAGATAGATAGATAGATAGATAGATAGATAGATAGTGATTCCCTTAACAACCGTGGCAGGAAAGGTCGTAAAAACGGGGCAAAACCCGCTTAACAAATGTCTCGCTGAGCGACAGGAATTTGGACTCCGTCATGGTCGTAAGTTGAGGACCACCTGTACGAAGCACAACTCCGCAAAAAGAGAAGCCATGGCAAGTCGGCTTAACTGTGGTTTGGGGAATAAGCCACAATGAGCCAGGCTCACCCACAGCAAACACGAGGTTGTGGGAATGTGG
>NW_015393526.1:2514-14220 GCF_001527695.2 Protobothrops mucrosquamatus | reverse complement strand
CCTCCCTCCTCCCTCAACCCCCCACCCTCCCCCCCCATCTACCTACGCTCCATCTTGAGGGCTAGGAACTTGTCCTTCTCTGGAAAGGTTCCCCATCCAGGCTGCACCTTACCCAATTTCCGGAGGACCCTCTTGCATTCATCCCGGCTGAGGTCCAGAAGTGTTGGCCACACCACAGGCATCGTTGCCCGGTCAGTTGGCTCCTGTGGAGCTTAGCCACCTTGGGAAGATACACAAAGAGCGTTAGGGCTGAAAAGTCCTCCGTCGCAATCTTTTAACGACAATTCTTTTTTTTTTTTTAAACAAAATGTTATTAAGTTTATATAGATGAGGAAAAATAGGAAAAATACAGGTATGGTAAAGGGAGGGGTGGAAGGAAAGGGGGAGGGGAAGAAAATAAGGAATTGGGGTAAAATAAGGATAGGTACAATCACATATTTCAACAAACAAGCTACCGTCCGGATCATAACGATGAGTAAATATCATATTCAACCCTTTTTTTAGCGAAGCTTAGACGGTAACATGTTAAAAACAATTAGTAAACAAATACGTCGATCTATTTATATTATTTTAAAGGAGTATTTGAGATTAAAGATTGAGATAGAGCTTATATGATTATAGGGGCTCAAAATATCTGAGAACTTTATTGGAGATATGAAATATTTGTGATTTATTTTTATGGAGGGGGATATCTAATGGAAAGATTTGAATTAAGAAATGAATAGTAGCAAGATGATTTTGTAGAAATGGCAAAGATTAACTTGAAGATACTTGGGTTTATCGAAGATGGATAGATTATATGCTTAGAGTTTATATGTGTATACGCTTATATCTGATTGTTTCTATTTGAGTTAAAGTATGTTTATACTTGATTGCTTTATATTTGGGTAGTAGTATTTAGACTTGGGATAGTGTGTGTTTAACCCTGTAATCAGTTCTGGGAAGTCCAGGGGGGGGGGGGTGGAAGGGGATGAAGGGGGATAGAATTATATAAAATTTGGTGTATTAATAGAGAAATAATGGGAAAAATTTTTCTTTTAAGTGGAGATGGCCGGCTGGTACCCCTAAACTGCATCCGAAGGATGAGGAAAAGAAGGAGGTGGGATGTGTAGGTTAGTTGGGAGGAAGGAGGAGAGAGGTGTGGATAGGAGGGGAGGAAAGTAAGAGGAAAGTAGGTTGGAAGGGAGAGAGAGAGGGAGGATGCGGGGGGGGGGATTGCCGACCACCCCCAAAAAACATATTACTTAATAGTTTTTTTTTAATGAAGTACACCATATTTGTATTGTGTTATATATTTTTTTATTTGAAAATCAATAAAATTTGTAAAACAAAAATACGTCGATCTATTAAGTAAACACTACTAATAAAATCTCCAAAAAAATCCTAACCATCAAAAGTAACAAATGGAAAAATCAGGAAATCAGGAAAAAAATAATCGTATCGTCAAAACGTTAGTTAGAACTCGGTTAAAAATCAGTCATCTATTCTAAAATATTGAATCCTTCAAGTTCTAACGTGTCTCTAACCGTTGATAAAAAAATTTTCCCCAAGTTCTAAAATAAATTGAATCATCTTTTTTCTTTGATTTCTAATGTTAGTCTATCCATGTCGACAATTCTTGACTTCCGCAACAGGCAGGCAGATTCAACCAGCGCTTCAATCGGGAACATGTGACCATCCTAGACCAGGCCAAAAATGCAGCGAAATTTCCAGAAGCCCGGCATTCCAACAAATCAGCGACCGACAGGCGCGTAGACATCAACGGCATCTGTGCAAAAGAGACGATCCACCAGCCCCAAAAGGGAAAAAAGACTCCAGCACCAGGAATCCGCACTCAGATCCGCATAGATTAGCTCCGAGGTCAACTTCAGGCCCAGCCATCAAGTAAGCAAGACCCCGCCGATCAAGAAACTGCCAAAGAGCCATTAGTAAGTAAGCCCAACCGAAGGGTCCCTGATCCCACCCACCCAGGTAGGCAAGATGGCAGAATATAAACGGACAGCAAACAGCACTCCTTACTACGGTAGAACTGATGATGTTACCTAGTTGGGTCATGAAACGTCTGCAAGGAAACCAGCAAGCTCAGAGAGCACCAAGGACCCCACAGTCGTTCTCCTCCTCCTCCTCCTCCTCCTCCTCCCTCTACACCACAAACCCCACTCTCTTGTAGCACTGATGTTACCTAGTTAGGGTAATGAAATGTCTGCAAGCTCAGAGAGCACCAAGGATCCCACAGTCCTCCTCCTCCTCCTCCTCCTCCTCCTCCTCCTCCTCCTCCTCTCTAGCACTGATGATGTTCCCTAGTGAGGGTAATGAAACGTCTGGAAGGAAACCAGCAAGCTCAGAGAGCACCAAGGACCCCACAGCTCTCCTCCTTCTCCTCCTCCTCCTTCCTCTATACCAGGGCTTTTCAACCAGTGGTACGGGTACCACCTGTGGTACATTGGCACCTGGCAGGTGGTACGCGACCATCCTAGAAAAGTGGTAGCGGGGGAGGGGAATGAGCTGAACCGGTGGCAGCACCGCACAAGCCTGAGCGAGAGACGGCTGGAGCTGCAGGGCTGTCAGGGCTCAGCGGAAGCGCCAGGATCAGCACCAGGATCCAGCTGGAGCTCAGCACTGATCCTGGCGCTTCTGCTGAGCCCTGAAAAAGCACCAATCAGCTGGAATGTTGCAGCCTCTCCAGGGTCTTGTGATTTACATTCAGATGCTTGGCAAATGATTCCTATTTATGACGGTCACAGTGTCCCAGGGTCATGTGAAGGGACCAAAACCTGCTGCAACCAGCCAGCAGACGGGGGGGAATAAAAACCAAACACCCCCCCACCCCACCCCCACTGCCAATCCTCAACAGAAATGCTCACAACAATGGAAACCTCGGACAGGAGGAAGAGCGCCGCCGGGCGGGCAGGCAGGTGTCTTGCTCGGCTGTGGCTTGGGGGGCACTTTTTTCAGTGCCATTGTAACTTCGAACAGTCACTAAGCGAACTGTTGTAAGTCAAGGACTACCTGGACTTTATCACTTTTTTCCCTTTTTTTTTTTTTTTTTTGGTCATCAAGTTTTTGACACCTTGCTAGGCGACTGGTGGTACTCGGATGTTGCCATCTCCTAAAAGTGGCACAATGGGTGAAAAGGTTGAAAAGCCCTGCTCTACACCACAAACCCCACTCTCTTGTAGCACTGATGATGTTACCTAGTGAGAGTAATGAAACGTCTACAAGGAAACTAGCAAGCTCAAAGAGCACCAAGGATCCCACAGTCGCTCCTCCTCCTCCTCCTCCTCCTCCTCCTCCNGTCGTCGTCCTCCTCCTCCTCCTCCTCCTCCTCCTCCTCCTCCTCCTCCTCCTCCTCTCTAGCACTGATGTTGTTCCCTAGTTAGGGTAATGAAACGTCTGGAAGGAAACCAGCAAGCTCAAACAGCACCCAGGACCCCTCACCATCTTTGGAACACCATGCCGTATACACAAACGATCCCTGCAGCCCCTGTGGAGACAGAACAGGATGTTCCAGAGAGAACAGGAAAAGCTCCATGGGTAAGTCCTCGACTTACAAGAGTTTGTTTAATGACCATTCAAAGTCAGCGGAAAAAAGTGACTTCTGACCAGTCTTCACACTGATGACCATTGCAGCCTCCCCGTGGTCACGTGATCAAAATTCAGACGCTGGGCAACTGACCGGTGCTTTAGGACAGTTTGCCGTGTCCCAGGGTCAAGTGATTCCCTTTGGCGACTTTCCGACAAGCAAAGTCCATGGGGAACGCCGGATTCACTTAACAACCGCGCGACTATCTTAACCACTGTGGCAAGGAAGGTCATCAGCTGGGGTGAAACTCACGGAATGAATTTATCACGTCACAGCATAAAGTTTGGGCTCAGTCGTGGCCATAGGTTGAGGACAATCTGTACTTAGAAGAAGCAGTTTGGCGTGGTAGGTTAAGGCAAGTCTAGTGTACCTCAAGCTTGGTGATTTGAACATATGTGGACTTCAACTCCCAGAATGCCACAGCGAGCATTCTGGGCCGGGCAATCACTTATGAGCTTGTATTGAGAGTTCGTGCAAAAGACACGTGTGTGTGTGTGTGTGTGTGTGTGTGTGTGAGAGAGAGAGAGAGAGAGAGAGAGAGAGAGAGAGAGAGAGAGAGAGAGAGAGAGATTTTTCAGCCCTTCTCACTGTATGCAGGCAAGCTTCCAACTTCTATTCCATTCCATTCCATTCCATATTTTGTATTCTATTCTATTCTAATTCTTATTCTATTCCTTAATTCTGTTCTATTCTATTCCTTAATTCTATTCTATTCTCTTTTATTCTATTGCTTATTCTATTCTATTCCTATTCTATTCTAATTCTTATTCTATTCCTTAATTCTATTCTATTCTATTCCTTAATTCTATTCTATTCTATTCTATTCCATATTTTCTATTCCATTCCATTCCATTCCATTCCATATTTTCTATTCTATTCTATTCTATTCTATTCCATTCCTTAATTCTATTCTATTCTTTTATTCTCTTTTATTCTATTCCTTATTCTATTCTATTCTACTCCTATTCTATTCTAATTCTTATTCTATTCCTTAATTCTATTCTATTCTATTTCTTAATTCTATTCTATTCTATATTCTATTCCTATTCTATATTCCATTCCATTCAATTCAATTCCATATATTCTGTTCTATTCTTTTCTATTTTCCATTCCATTCCATATTTTCTCTTCTCTTCTCTTCTCTTCTCTTCTCTTCTCTTCTCTCCTCTCCTCTCCTCTCCTCTCCTCTCCTCTCCTCCCCTCTTGTTCTATTCTATTCTACTCATTATGGCACCCTAGCCACCCTTCCAGAGAGCCCAAAGGAGGGAGTCAACCGAGGTTGCGTCCTGCAGTGCCATGCAATCTCCAGAGCTGCACACACAGCCCTGGAGGGTATGGATATAAGGAGCGGAACTGGCACCCGCCAAGCGGTAATTGCAGGAAATCAAAGAACTGCATAGCCGCGCGCAATTCCAAGCGCTCCTCTCAACCGATCAGCCAACGCAAGTCATAATATTCCTCACTCCGTTTCTGGAGGCTCCCTTCTCTTCCAGACGTGGAAGGGGGTGAAGAGGCCCCCCAAAAATTCTTCCAAGCACAGAAGGAAAGGTCAGCTTTCCAGCTGTTTCCCCCTCCAATTTATGCTATTAGCAACATGGGGAGTGCACGTCGTCCTCGGCTTACAGACTTCAACTCCCAGAATTCCTCAGTCAGCCCCTACTGGCTGGGGAATTCTGGGAGCTGAAGTCCACAAGCCTTCAAGTTGCCAGCTTTGGGAGACCCCTGCTCAACACAACAGCGTCTATAGCAGTGGTTCTCAACCTTTTTAATGCCGCGACCCCAACCGGTCGTAAGTCAAGGACTAAACCGGTCGTAAGTCGAGGACTAAACCGTAAGTCGAGGACTACCCAACCGGTCATAAGTCGAGGGCTTTCCCTGCCGGGAGCACTGCGCATGCGTGGTTCCGCCCCCTGCGCCGGCCGAGGCGTAGCTGGCAAGCGGCAGAGACGGAGCAGGCCGACCACCAGCTGGCCCAGCCCAAGGGAGGTAAGGCACCCGCCAGAAAAGGGGGGAAAATAGCGGACAAAAAAAAATGGCGGACAGCCTTGCTTGGCGACCCCCGTGAAATGGTCGATCGACCCCAAATGGGGTCCCAACCCACAGGTTGAGAACCACTGGTCTATAGTCAGGTTGTCCCCTCCTGCCTTAAGGATGCCACCAGCTAATCGACAAATTAAGAACATGGGAACTTTGGTGGTCCAGAAAACCTTCAGCCCTAACTTTTCCAAAGGGACTCCACCCTCCATTGAACACACCAGCCCGAGGACATCTCCTTCCCAGAGAAGCTTGCATGGGTCTCTCAAAGGCTTGGAGGTGCCTGCAGCCCTGGGACAGGAGAGCAGATCCTATCCTTTGATGAGTCAGCTTGGTCTTGTGGTTAAGGCATTAGGCTAGAAAGCAAAAAAGATGGCGAGTCCTAGAACCATCTTAGCCATGAAAGCCAGTTGGGTGACTTTGGGCCAGTCACCAGGAGACGGTGAGTTCTAGTCCCGCCTTAGCCATGAAAGCCAGTTGGGTGACTTTGGGCCAATCGCCAGGAGATGGTGAGTTCTAGTCCCGCCTTAAGCATGAAAACCAGCTGGATGATTCTGGGCCAATCACTAGGAGATGGTGAGTTCTAGTCCCACCTTAGCCATGAAAGCCAGTTAGGTGACTTTGGGCCAATCGCCAGGAGACGGTGAGTTCTAGTTTCACCTTAGCTATGAAAGCTAGCTGTGTGACTGTGGGCCAATCACCAGGAGAGGGTGAGTTCTAGTTTCACCTTAGCCATGAAAGCCAGTTGGGTGACTTTGGGTCAATCACTAGGAGATGGTGAGTTCTAGTCCCACCTTAGCCATGAAAGCCAGTTAGGTGACTTTGGGCCAATCGCCAGGAGACGGTGAGTTCTAGTTTCACCTTAGCCATGAAAGCCAGTTGGGTGACTGTAGGCCAATCACCAGGAGACGGTGAGTTCTAGTCCCGCCTTAGCCCTATAAAATTGGCTGGGTGACTTTGGACCAGTCTGTCTCTCTCAGTCCAACCCACTTCACAAAGTTGTTGTTGTGGGGGAAACCAGGAGGAGGAAGGATATGTTTGCTGCCTTGAGTTATTTGTAAAAATATTAAAGGCGGGCTAGAAATAAATAAATAAATGAATAAATAAATGCCTTACTTTAGAGGTCGAGTGTTGAGTTTCAGCAAGTGCAAGCATGCTCCAGAGAAGGAATGTCAATCCAGCACTTCTGGGGGATGGTGTGACTGTCAATTCAGCAGTAAACCGCTGTCAGAGCGCGCAGGTAACCCAGGAGTCAACACAGTAAACGGTGGCCTATATTAAATGGTGGTTTATCTTAACCCTATCTACAATATCATGCACCAGGAGCAATATACGTACATGTGCTAGTACTGCAGGCTCCAACAAACCACAGTTACAGCAGGAAAACGGAAGAGAGAGCGCACATCTGCGGAGCCTTACCCTTTTTATACAAAGGCTCTTAAAGAGACACAGACCCTGCTGGGTCATTCCCATCGTTACATCATGCGTTACACCAGCTGGTTCGCTTTTAAATCATTACCTTGACAACCACAATTCGCTTCCTGTTCTGGGAAATCCACTTAAATTGCTGGACCACCCTGGAACGGCTAGATCGGAGCGGTCGAGGACGTTCCTACATTTCTCAGAAACTATGCCCAAGGGCTACTTTGTGCACACACCCAGTTGAAGGCATGCAAGGCGAGCACCTTGTGTTTCTCTCTCTCTCTCTCTCTCTCTCTCTCTCTCTCTCTCTCTCTCTCTCTCTCTCTCTCTCTCTCTCTCTCTCTGTGTGTGTGTGTGTGTGTGTGTGTGTGTGTGTCACAAAAGGCCAGCAGATGTTGCTTCACAAAACCTGAGAATCTCTTTGTTCTGTATCCTCCCTGCGCCCCTTTGCATTTCATTCCCAAATTCTTTGGGGAATGCCCTAAAATGATCAATTCCAGATAGTCCTCCAACTTACAACGGTTCCTTTAGGGACCGTTCAAAGTTACAGCAGCACTGAAAAAAGCAACTTGTGACCGTTTTTTCACACTTACCACCTTTGTAGCATCCCTGTGGATGCTTTGGCAGCTGACTCGTATTTACAACAGTTGTCGTGTTTTGAGGTCACGCGATCCCCTTCTGTGTCCTTCTGACAAGCAAAATCAAAGAGGGCAAAATGCACTTAACGAATGTCTCGCTTAGCAACAGAAACGGGCTCAATTGTAGTCGTACGTCGAGGACTATTTGTCGCCTGAGGTTACATTCATTATCCAACACAATTATCCTGCTCCAATGGGCAATTAGACAGACTTGGCCCAAATTCTGAGCTGTCAATCGACAAATTCTGGTTAATCTGGCACTTGCATTCCCAGAAATCCTTTGGAAACCCCCGAAATTTTCATCAAGATCTGCTAGGTCACCTGTGGCCGCCTTCAATATCCATCACACCTAGTTTTGCTTCCATGGGCAACTGACACAGACGTGGCTAACATTACGATTGGTCAACAAACAGTGATGAATTCTGGTTTACCTGGCAATTTCATTCCCAGAATCCTTTGGGAATCTGCTAAATCCTCATCCAGATCTGCTAGGTCACCTGTGGTTACATTCAATATCCGTCAGACACCCGCCTGCTCCAATAGGTAGCTAGACAGACCTGGCCAAAATTGTGATCAGTCAACACACAGGGGACCTTCAAATGGAGCAGTTGAGGTTCTCCTCAAATGCCAGATAGACAGACAGATGGGAGGGCCAATTAGAATGGAGGAACCTACAGTGCAAAGGTCTAACCAATTGGCAATTACACACACCGTAATTGTGCCTGCATCCATAGAGTTGGGTCATCCAAGGACAGATCAACCACAGCTTCCTGATCCAGCTCCCTAGGACCTTGTCAACTTTAAGACTTGTGGACTTCAAGTCCACAAGTCTCAAAGTTGACACAGTTGAAGACCCCTGCCCTAGAAGACTTCAGGGGAGGTTGAATTGCCCCAGGCGAGACGTGGCAAGATTTAGGGGTAAATACACCCTAACACAGGGCATTACAAGACAATGAGCAATTGCAACGAACAGGATCAAGGTGGAATTAAAACCCACACCTCCCAAGGACCTCCTTGATTTGAGAAGCGCTAGGCTTTCAAACCTTCAACCGACTCAAATCCACTGAAATCTTTACTTGCAGTCACAGGCCAGCCATAAAAAAAGCAGAAGGGTGCAAGAAATAATTTAAAAACTAAACAATACACACAGTTAAAGGTATTTTATGTATATAGACAAAAAGCTAAAAAATAATTTAAAAAAACACCCTACCGAAGAGCTAAAACGTTACGTAAATCCAGGGAAACAAAGAATACATGGCTAACTAAATCCATTGCAATTCAAGACATTCTTAGCAAGCGAAACGCTGAAAGATAAACAGGACAGAAGAACAGAGTTGGAAGGGACCTGGGAGGTTATCTAGTCCAACCCCCTGCTCAGGCAGGAAACCCTATACCATTTCAGACAAACGGCTGTCCAGTCTCTTCTTAAAAACTTCCAGTGTTGGAGCATTCACCGCTTCTGGAGGCAGGTTGTTCCACTGGTTAATTGTTCTAACTGTCAGGAAGTTTCTCCTTAGTTCTAGGTTGCTTCTCTCCTTGATTGGTTTCCATCCGTTGCTTCTTGTCCTGCCTTCAGGCGCTTTGGAGAATAGCTTGACTCCCTCTTCTTTGGGGCAGCCCCTGAGATACTGGAACGCTGCTATCATGTCATCTCTAGTCCTTCTCTTCATTAAACTAGACATACCTAATTCCAGCAACCTTGTATGTTTTAGCCTGCAGTCCCCTGATCATCTTTGTTGCTCTTCTCTGCACCCTTTCTAGAGTCTCAATCTCTTTTTGGTTTGAGGCACAGACCATCATCTGACAAATTTTAATTGCTGCCATGCAGAACCTGCCCACACTGGATCCCGTGGCTGGATCCCTCTCTGCAAGCCGCAGGGAGATTGAGAATCCCCAGTGCAATGAACGCAGCACGGATTTCTCTGTAGGTCACAGTGTTTCTCAACCTTGTCCATTTTAAGGCATGTGGACTTCAACTCCCAGAATTCCACAGCCAGCAATGCTGGCTGTGGAATTCTGGGAGTTGAAGTCCACATGCCTTAAAATGGTCAAGGTTGAGAAACACTGCGAGAAGCTTCTGTTTCTACCCTACTCATGCTTCACATCATGTTACTTATACTGTAAGGGTGAAGATCTATACACATGTTGTATATAATATGTTTTAAATGTGCGTCATGTATGTGTACACTTTGAGAGCAAGCAACTCAATTTCATTTTCAATGCGTGCCGTTGTGCCCACAGAAAAAAACAACAATAAAGATTATATAATCTAATCTCCTACAGGACTTCCTTCCAAGGAAGCAAACTCAAGGCTCGGGAAGGAGACTGTACAGGTAGTCCTCGCCTTATAACAGTTCATTTAGTGACCGTTCAAAGCTGCAGCGGCCCTGAACAAAGCGACTTATGACCATTTTTCACAGTTACGACCGTCGCAGCTTCCCCACGGTCACGTAATCAAAATTCAGACGTTTGGCAAGTGGTTTATACTTACGACGGTCGCAGCGTCCCCGGGGGGTCACGCGATCCGTTTTTGTGACCTTCTGACCACAAAATCCGGGGGGGGGGAGCCAGATCCACTTAACAACCGTGTGTCCCATCTTAACAGCCGCAGTGATTCACTGAACAACGGTGGCGAGCAAAAGGGGGCACAATTCACTTAACGCACGTCTCGCTCAGCAACAGAAAATCTGGGCTGTACGTTGAGGACTAGGTGCATCGGACGAGGTTTTAAAAAGTCCCCGCTTAATCAAATTAATCAATTAAAAAAAATTAGGGCAGACTTTCCATCCTGCCAGCCTTTTGATTCCCACAATCACAAAAGCGCTCTGGAAGCTCCCCATTGGGCGGAAGTAAAGCAAGGCCAAGGATGCTCCAGAAGGGAGGGGCCTACATCACAAAACACAAGCAAAGATACCCCCCCCCAAAAGGCCGGAAAAGGCGGTGGGGGAGAAGGGGGGGGAGGCAGGAATCTCCAGGGGGAAGGAAAGCAGAGAAATGGCTTCCACTCGCCTTTGACAGGGGGATGTGGGCTGCCAAGAGAGCCGCCCCCCCCCAGGGGAAAAAAATAGCCAGGAGGAAGTAGGAAAACAAGAAGCCCGATGTCTCTTTCCTGCCCGTCAAAGTGAATTAAAATGGAGGGGGGGGGAAGCAGCCCAGGGCAGGGGAAGGCAGACTCATCTGGGGGGGAAGCAAGCGTCAAAAAATGACACACACACACCCCCCAGGATGGATCCATGGTGCTTTTGTCACCAGTCACAACTGCCTTCCCCCCCCCCCAAAACACACACACACACAAAAGGGGATGACGAGAGAAAGAGAGGTCAAAAATAAGGGGAAGGGGAAAGCAGAAGAGGAGAAAGCAAAAAAGGGGAAGGGGAAGCTAGAGGGATAAAAGGGAGGAAGGGGAAACTGGAAGGAAAAAGGAAAAAAGGAAAAAAAGGGGGAAAACTGGAAGGAAAAAGGGGGGAGGGAAAACTGGAAGGAAAAAAGGGGGAAGGGGAAACTGGAAGGGAAAAAGGAAATAAAGGAAAAAAAGGGGGAAAACTGGAAGGAAAAAAGGGGAAAGAAAAACTGGAAGTAAAAAAGGGAGAAAGGAAAAAAGGGGGGAAAGGAAAAAAGGGGGAAAACTGGAAGGGAAAAAGGGAAAAAGGAAAAAAAGGGGGAAGGGGAAACTGGAAGGGAAAAAGGAAATAAAGGAAAAAAAGGAAAAAAAGGGGGAAAACTGGAAGGAAAAAAGGGAGAAAGGAAAACTGGAAGGAAAAAAGGGAGAAAGGAAAAAAGGGGGGAAAGGAAAAAAGGGGGAAAACTGGAAGGGAAAAAGGAAAAAAAGGAAAAAAAGGAAAAAAAGGAAAAAAAGGAAAAAAAGGGGGAAACTGGAAGGAAAAAAGGGGGAAAAGAAAACTGGAAGAAAAAAGGGGGGAAGGGGAAACTGCAAAGAAAAAAGGGAAAAAGGGAAAACAGGAGAAAGCAATGCAAAAAGGGGAGGGGGGAGGGGGAACTGGGAGAAAAAAAGGGGAAGGAAAACTAGAG
>NW_015393526.1:0-1707 GCF_001527695.2 Protobothrops mucrosquamatus | reverse complement strand
AGACCCTCCCCGGCTGTGGAGGATGAGAGTTGTAGTCGCCCCTCCACACACACACACACACACACACACACTTTCCATGGAGTTCCCCCCCCTTTCTTCCTCCCCCTTGGGCTGTTCCAGCCAGGCAGGGGATGATGGGGAGCGGGTTGGCAAGGCAGATGCGGCGGCCGGGGATGATGGGGTTGGTGACCCGACCCATCGGGGATGTGAATAGTGTGTGTGTGCGTGTGTTTGTGTTGTGTGTTTTGTGTGTGTGTCCATCTCCCCCTCAAGCTGAGGAGATGGGGGGGGAAGAGGAGGCTGCTGGGGATGATGGGAACGAGAGTGGCGGCAGGCTGAGGGAGAGGCATCCCCTGCGGCTGGGGGTGATGGGCTGTGGAGTGCGTGTGTGTTGTAGTTTGTGTGTGTGTGTGTGTAGGTCCCCTGAGGAGATGTGGGGAGGGGGCTGCTGGGGATGATGGGAACGAGAGTGGCGGCAGGCTGAGGGAGAGGCATCCCCTCCGGTTTGGGAATGATGGGCTCTGGAGTTCGTGCGTGTTGTGGTTTGTGTGTGTGTGTGTCCATGTCCCCTGACGAGATGGGAGGGGGAGAGGGAGTTGCTGGGGATGATGGGAACGAGAGTGGCGGCAGGCTGAGGGAGAGGCATCCCCTGCGGCTGGGGGTGATGGGCTGTGGAGTGCGTGTGTGTTGTAGTTTGTGTGTGTGTGTGTGTCTAGGTCCCCTGAGATGTGGGGAGGGGGCTGCTGAGGATGATGGGAACGAGAGTGGCGGCAGGCTGAGGGAGAGGCATCCCCTCCGGTTTGGGAATGATGGGCTCTGGAGTGCGTGTGTGTTGTGGTTTGTGTGTGTGCGTGTTGTGGTTTGTGTGTGTGTGTGTCCATGTCCCCTGAGGAGATGGGAGGGGGGAGAGGGGGTTGCTGGGGATGATGGGAACGAGAGTGGCGGCAGGCTGAGGGAGAGACATCCCCCCCCGGCTGAGGATGATGGGCTCTGGAGTGCGTGTGTGTTGTGGTTCGTGTGTTTGTGTCCATGTCCCCTGAGGAGATGGCGGGGGGGGCGAAGGGGGCTCCCGGGGATGATGGGAACGAGAGTGGCGGCAGGCTGAGGGAGAGGCATCCCCTCCGGTTTGGGGATGATGGGCTTTGCAGTCCTCCTTGCAGCCTCCCCCTCCCACCCGCCCACCAGGCCCCCGCCGGCCCTCCGCGGACCCACCTGCCAGCCCGTCCCGGCGCCACCATCGACCCCTCCGCCCCGCGGCGGCCGACGCGCTCCGGGCACCTTCGCGTTTGTTTGGCGGCTCCCGCGGAAGCAGCCAAGATGGCAGGGGAGCGCGCCCAGCACGCCTGCGCGGCGCCGCCCGGGGCACGCTGGGGGATGTAGTCCTCCCCGTTGGCCCTTGCGGAGAGGCCCCGCCTCCTCGTCCCCCAAAGCGGGGCGGGGGGGGAAGGCGGGGTCTGTAGAGAACCCGATCGAATGGAAACGCCTCCACTTCCGGCTCTCCATCGCAGCTCTTGCTTGCGGGGCAGGCAAAGGGGTAAGAAGAGGAAGGATGGGGCCGCCCCATGGAATTTACATGAAATTTCAAACTGGCTGAAATCCTCATCCAGGCTGAGTGGTTTTAGCCGCTGAGCAGCAAAAAAAAGAGTTGAAAATAAAGGAAAAGGTGGTTCTGCAAAACCACCCAGCTTTGAGCTTTCTCTGGCCTAG
>NW_015393525.1:0-14223 GCF_001527695.2 Protobothrops mucrosquamatus | reverse complement strand
ATTTGCTTTTGTTTCCATCAAGCATCTGTGTATTTGAACCCACTGTTCCCTTTTAAAAATGACTGAAATGCCTAAATCAGATGAAATAAATACAGCTGAAAGTAGCTTATAATGATGTTAGTGCAGATAAAAAGGAAAATTACAGGAACCTATTATACATGAATTATGTTGTTTTCACATATACTGTTACATAGCAGTGACACTGGTCCTTACATGCTGCAAACAATTGCCCTTGCAGAACAAGCAAAACAAATCAATTTCTCTTCTGCACCCAGCATCACCCTCCTTAAAAGAAAAGAGAAAAAACTTTCAAGTGATACCTCTTCAATAATTGATAAATGCATAATTGGGTAGCCAATGAAATGGAGAACAGATCACATAGAGCTATACTGTGCATTTATTATGCCATTGGAAACATATACGGAAAACTTGGCTGCCACTGCAAGAGAGGCAGAATACAAATAAAGGTAATATGAACTTTCAAAAGAAACTAAAGAGGGTAAACTAAGCCAGGAGGGAAGGCATTGGAAGCTTGAATGAGGTATGTGACATTTGAGTAGAGAATGATTGTATTGCAATATTTAAGCGGTCTGTTATTTTATAAAAGAATGAATAGCACAGAATTGTTTCATTGTAGATTTTATACTAGAACAAATGTGCATAAATGTATAATAAATAATAAAGGCAAGGACTAAACCAGGTGGGATGCTAATTGAATGTCTTCATTGTATGGCTTTTACTCAAACAGGGTCAAGAAATAAGGGATATAAGGATATAATTCTTTCCAAAACCTAAAGGTTTATCTGCACCACCCAGTCCCTCCATTGCCAAAACAGACCAACAACCACTTCTGGAAAGTAGAAAAGGACATTGCTTCCTTTAATCCCCAACCTATCATCAGAGTTACCTCAGGATATGCTTTTCTGCTCCATTTCCCAAGTACACTTTTCCAGGTTATGTCATGTTCCTATCCATTTGTTGCAGGTGAACCCCAGCAGTTGGCTACTGTACAGACCCAGAAATATCCCTTCAAACTGATTCAGTGCTTAGTATAGTCTGTTGTACCTTTCAGGGCTTCTCTTCCCATGGATGCTGCAATATCACAAAGACTATAACTCTTACTTCGTAGGGAAAAGTAGGAAGCTCAGGAAAAGAAAAAAAAAGTTTCTGCCACATCCTGAACCAGAAACCTTCTGTATACAATAAATTTTATAGCTGAGTTATTATAGCCCTCACAAAAAGACATTAAAAACAGAATAAGAAGTGATATTTAAAAAACTGCATGTATATTATGTTGATGCTTTAATTATATATGTATAAGTTCAGTTTAACTTTGTGTATAAAGATATACATGGGTGTATTCATATATACATGCATACTATATATTCGGTAAGACTCCTCCACAACTGTCCCCAACAGGAGGGAAGGTGGCTGCTTTATAAAACAGAAAAATGGAAAAGCCCAGCGGTCCCAAAGTGAGTTCATGGTGGCCTGTAGCTGGACTGAATAGTTTGCAAGCTGTTGCCACAATATTTCAGTCTGAACAGGATTTTCTTAAGCTGGTTTAATAATAGGCTGGTCTAAGCATAACACAAGTTCTGACATGTCCTAGGACTGCCAAGACCTTTTTGTTGAAGAAGGCCCCATTAACAGTAAGGTGCCAAGTTATGTAACAGTTTAGTTTAGCTTTTATGTAAAAATATGGAAGAATGGGTGGGTGGAAATCAAAAGGAAAACTGAAAAAGGTGTGATTGGGCAAGACATGAGTAGTAAAAAGCAAAACGCAGTGTATGAATCAGCCTATGGTAGAATCATGTGTGTTTGCAAAGATAGGAAGGTATGGTGAGGAGTGTCAGTTCCAATGTAGAGCAGACCAAGAAAGAGACTCCAGCAAAGTGTAAAATGACTGGTGGTCCTCAGTTAATAGTAATTGGGACCAAGAATTCCATTGCTTAGCAACAATAAAAAAGTATAATGTCACATCACTGTGCTCACCTACAATGGAAATTCTGACACTTCTAATTGCAGTTGTTAGGTAAATCTTGTGCCGTTGTTGGGTGCAGTGTCACATGAACCCCAGTTACAACCTCCATTAAAATTGTTTGTCAGAAGTCACCAGCAGAGATCAAATATGGTGATCACATGACTGCAAGAGGCCGCAATATAATTGTGGACTGGTTGCCAAGCTCCTGAACTGCAGTCACTGCAAGGATGCTGAGGCAGCCCCAACTTCAAAGATCAGCAGTAAGGCTCTTTGTTTGGCACCGTCATAACTTCAAACAGTCTCTGAACAAATGGTCATTAACTGAAGACTGCTTGTACCTTTATTGGGATGGACTATTGAAACAGAATCTTGCCACAGAATCTTTACTCACTCCCTCACCTTACACTCCTGTGAAATGTAGGAGATGTCTGTCTGAAGTATTCCCTCCTCCTCTCAGATTGTTTTGGGCTTGAGACAGACTCTTTGCCTCCTCCCTCTGGAGATGAATTTGGCTTAATTCCCTCAAGGTCATCTTCTTTACTTTCTATGGATATTAATATATAAATTAGATTTGGTTAGATCTTTTGCAGTTATCCCTGCCTTCTGTTTCTTCTGCCTTTACTTCATATTCCTTTTGTGTAAAGATGCGTATCCCAAGAAGAACACTGTAATCAATATGTAGGTATGCAGTTATAGCCCACCATTCCTCAATGCTCTCAAATAAGGATTTATAACCTCTTTATTTCTGCTACTACAGAAAAGGCAATGTGATCTGCTGAATCAGAGTTTAGTAGCTGAGGCTATCATATTTCAAGGTTTAAAAAAAAATCATTGGAGAGGCGTTCATTTATGTAAAGCAGCACAATCCACACAAAGTTTACTTGCTGTTGCTTGCCCAGTGCAGTGGACCTGGGAAGGGTTCATTAGTTGCTGTAGTTGCTTCTCACAGGCCTGAATCAGTATCCTGCATCCAAAAATTTGGCCCCTAACAAACCATTGTTTATGGCAGGGCTTTTCAACCTTTTCACCCATTGTACCACTTTTAGGATAAGGCAACATCTGAGTACCACCACTCGCTCAGCAAGGTGTCAAAAACTTGACAACACCCCAAAAGGAAAAAAATGATAAAGTACAGGTAGTCCTCGACTTACAACAATTCGCTTAGTGACTGTTCAAAGTTACAATGGCACTGAAAAAGTGACTTATGACCATTTTTCACACTTATGACTGTTGCAGCATCCCCAGGGTCATGTGATTTACATTCGGATGTTTGGCAACTGATTCATACTTATGACATTCACAATGTCCCAGGGTCATGTGATCACCTTTTGCAACTTTTTGACAAACAAAGCCAATGACGGGAGGGGGGTTCGTGGCCAGCTCATCACTCAGGTTGCAGGGTGCCTGTGTGGGGGGAATCCATGGGTCTCTGGTGGAGGGGGGTGGAACTGGGGTGGGTGCCCTCCTTCCCTCCCTCTCTCCCATTGTCTTTTTCTTCTTTCGTTCCTTCCTTTCTTCCCTCCTTCTTTGTCCCTTCCTCCTTCCCTCCCTCAGGTCGCAGGTTCCATTGTCCATCCCTCCCTCTCTCAGGTTGCAGGGTGCCTGTGGGGGGGAATCCATGGGTCTCTGGTGGAGGGGGGTGGAGACATGTGAGCCTTCCTCCGTCTTCTTGAATCTGGCATTCATGGACCCGGGCAGAGTGATGGGGAAGCGGGATCAAAGCCAGATTCAAGAAGATGGAGGAAGGCTCACATGTTTCCACCCCAAAATCCCCAGCCAGCCTGCTGGCCTTCAAACCACCCTGGGGTTAGGTCTGGCATTCATGGACCCGGCCGGAGTGAAGGGGAAGTGGGATCAAAGCCCTTCTTTTGGCCGCAAAGAATGTAGCCAGGCGGGATTCACCTGCGGGTTGTGCTGGCTCTTCTTGGGGCTGGCTGCAGCAATGAATCAGCCGCTTCCCCGTTTGCTGCTTTTCTCCGGCTGCATGCCATGCGCAACGCACCAGAGGGAGTCTGGCAGCTGCGGCTCTTTCCCCGCCCCCGTATGCTCCTCCGCTGCCTGCGCTCTCCTCCCCCTGCAGCCAAGGAGAAGCAGCAGGCAGGAACCGCAGCCGCCGCCGTCGCACAACCATCTTGCTCAGCAATAGCGGCGGTGGCAGCAGCAGCAGCCAAACTCCAATTGCCTCCTCTTTTATGCCCTCCCCGCTCTGGTCCGGTGAAGGTCGGTCAGGACCCCTGCAAGCAAGCGAGATGGGCAGGGGCGTGAATCGGCGTGTGCTCAGAAACACCGATCTCGTGTTCCTGCCCATTTCGCTCGCTTGCTTTCCACTTGCTTTCTGCAAGCAAGTGAGATGGGCAGGAGCTCCTGGGCCCCCTGCGCCTGCCGTTAACCCTTCTGCCACCATGCAGGGTATGGTTGGCGCCCTCGCCCAGATGCCCTCGCCTCCCCCAAGCATTTTTTACTCACCTGCTTTTAGCTGCACTCCCTTTCTCCTTTTGCTTCTCTGCCTTCACCACGTGTTTGTGGGTAAAAAATAAAAAAAGTTCCATGAGATTTCTAACTTCTCACGAGAAGTTAGAAAGTCTCATGGAACTTTTTTTTTTGTCTCACAAACACATGAAGGCTGAGAAGGACAGGAGAAAGGGAATGCTGCTGAAAGCAGGTGAGTAAAAAACGTTTGGGGGAGGTGAAGGCATTTGGGTGGGGGCAAGGGGGACCCAGGCAATGCGTCGCACAGCTCCAGCGGAATCTCCACTGAAGACTGCTTGAGGCTGCCTGCCTCATTATTGGGTTCTTAGGCAAAGATGGAGAGACAAACAGAATAAGTAAAAAATTGAAACAGAACACAATGTAGGATCTGGGGATAATATGAAAAATAATATAGGTAGTCTTTGACTTACAACCATTCATTTAACGACTGTTTGAAGTTACAATGGCACTGAGAAAAATTACAACCAATTTTCGCACATATGACCATTACATTATTTAATGGTCAGTTTTTCAAACTTCTATGAATATTAAAACTCTAGGGCAGAGGTCCCCAAACCTTTGGGCACCAGGGACCGATTATGTGGAGAGAGATTTTTCCATGGACTGGAGGGGGGGATGTGGTTTTGTGTGCTGCCTGCATCCCGCGGATGGGGCTTTGCTTGTTTGTGCAGCCCAGTTGCTGGCATGCCATGGCCCGGTACTGGTCCATGGACTGGGGGTTGAGGACCCCTGCTCTAGGGGGTTCCCAAACCCACCCAACGTGCTTTCCTCAGCAAGAGCTTCTAACCCTTTCGCTTCCTGAGCAGATGCTGAGATGAGTGGGGCTCTCATCACTCACCATCGTGGACCATGAAGCTACAGTGTAAACTGTTCTGAACCAATGCAGCACTGTTTAGTGCAAATCCTATTAATTAATGATTACAACCAACACACCAAAGAGAATGTAGTGTGGCTATCTTAGAGAGGGAATGGTGGCTAGGGCACTTGATATTGTTCTATTGAATCAACAAGCAGGTATGATGAGATGCATACTTCATACAGGTAGTCCTCGACCTGTAAACAGTTTGTTTAGTGGTTGTTCAACAGCACTGAAAATACTGACTTATGATCATTTTTCACACTTAAGACTGTTGCAGCATCCCCATGGTCACATGATTTACATTTGGATGCATGACAACTGACTTATATTTATGATAGTTGCAGTGTTCTGGAGTCATGTGATACCTTTTTGCGACTTTCTGACAAGCCATGTCAATGGGGAAACCAGATTCACTTAACAACCATGTTACTAATTTAACAGCTGCTGTGATTCACTTAACAAATGTGGCAAGAAAAGTCATAAAATGGGCAAAACTCAGTTAACAAATTTCTCATCTAGCAGCATAAATTTTTGGTTGAATTGTGGTCATAAGTTGAGGACTACCTGCAGTTTTATTGATTCCAAGAATCTTCACATTGCCTGCCACTTGGAAGTGTCTTCTTTCAGGCCTAAAAAGATCTAAATGGCTTAATTAGCTACAACACTAGAATATGGCATTTCCCCATTCAAACAATAATCTTGTGATTGTGGGGTCCTAGGTGCTCTCTGGGCTTGGTGGGTTTTTTGCAGACATTTCATTACCAAACTAGATAACATCATCAGTGCTAGAAGGGAGTACAATCTACCACTAATGATGTTACCTAATTTGATAATGAAACCACCAAAAAACCCACCAAACTCAAACAGCACCAAAGACCCCACAGTTCAACCCCGAGCTGCAAGTATTCTCTTCTATCAGTAACCTTCTGATTACATGAATTTGTCAAAATATAAGTGAGTCTGGTTATTGAAACTTTGTAGACCTTTTTATAATAAAATAAAATGTGTTGTTTGCTGCAAAACTACAGATTTGCACATGAAAGCTAGTAAAGCCTATTAGATAGATTTTCTTTCTTCAACCAATAGTAATCAGAATGAGTTACTTTCTAACTGTTCAGAAAAAAATTAATGTGGTGCAATTAGTACAAAACACTTCTTAAAAGTTTGTTCTTTATTAGAATGAGTGAATATTATGTTGCCATCTGGTGGATTTCTTTTGCAATAATAGCAAGTGTCCAAAAATAACTCTTTTTTTCTTTTCTACAACATCTATATAGTAAGGGTTCCCAAAATTTCTTAGTTTACGTCACTGTCAGTGTCTCAGTGATTTTTTCACAGCACCCCAAAGGTTTCCCAAACTGTTGACTGGAGAATTCTGGGAGTTGAAGTCCATAGGTCTTAAAGTGGCCAAAGGTGGACACCCCTGATCTACAGCATAAAACAAAATGGAAATTTGAGTCAATGACGTGCAGGCATCGTGCTAATTGGTGATTTTGTTTTAGAAAAAAAATATTTTTAAAAATCAGGTTTTATCTGGCTTGTTCATACATGCCCATTCTTTCTTTAACTTATTAATATATTTTAGAAAGCCAATGGCTTCAGAAAGAAAGCCTTATCACCTTTGTCTAAAGGTACAAAACAATTTGTTTCATAAATAATAATGTAATAGGAAGGTGAATTTCAATAATATATAACCATATCAATTGAATTAACAAGCTGCTTTAAAGGGAAATGTTCAGTGTATTTTCTCTTTTTACTGGTGATGATACAAAATCCTTGTAAATTATTTTTAATATTTCTTTTCTTAGCGAGTCATTAATTTAAGTCAGAGTAGCTGTGTTAATTTATTGAGTTAATTTACCAGTAACAGTAGGCTTCCAAACTGTAATTTATTTTTTCTTTAAAATATATGTTTTATTCATTCTATTTTATTGGGGCTAGGTTAAGTTTTAAAGCAGAATGTTCTCTAGTTTAAAATGTAAAAGCTGGGTGGAATGTTGGCTGTTCTTTTGCTATGATTCATAACCTATCTTCAAGTAGGCTATATTTTTTACTAGTTTCCTTTGGCTTAACTGAAAGCAGCTATTAAGTGTCAAGTCCAGTATTTCAATTAAAAATAGGCAATCATTAACAAGCAAGCAAGTTGACCTTTGCTTAGACAATGGAAAAGTTAATATGAACAGACTGTAACTTGCAATTTATAACTGGAAGACAAAGGGGATCAGAATGTTTAAAATCTGAAAGTTCTACCTTCCTTTTTTATAGGTTTTATTAATTTTTAAAAATTACAATCTTTAAAGCTTAGTAAACAACATCTTGTCCGGGTTCACATATTTAACATTAACGTCTTCAATATAAATCTATTCAGTACTGCACAATCCAGTATTTTTTCCTTAATCTTCCTTTCTTCCCCATATTTTCCCCTTTTCCCCTCATTAAACAATTACAATTCTTAATACTATTGATATATACAAAATTAGGTATAAACATCTTCATCATATTTTACTAATATTATAGAAGTAACAATAATATCAATTCATAAGTCAATATCCTGTTTTTGTGCTCTTATTAAAGTTTGATTTCCCATCAATATTTAAAGTATCTTTGTCAGTTATGATTTTCTCAATATTAATTACATTTATATAGCTAAAACATTTATTCATACCAATCCTCCTCTTATTTTCAAATTTCCCATATCAAAAGAAAAAAATGCTATTTTAATTCTAAATCATATCTTCCATTATAAAAATCTAAGGGTCATCTGTTCTTTTAATCATATTCAAACAAATATATTAAACAGATAGTGCCCCCTCTGATAGATCAAATCCTCTGTTTTTTAAGTCTAACTCTCACTTTCTTTCTTTGCCAAGCAGCTTTCCAGGACCTGGCAATTAAATTACCCAAGAATTTTCTTTCTATTTTTGTGCAAGCTGCTTGGCATGAGAAGGACAGTTTAGGTAGAGTATTTTTTGGGGGGGGAACTCCACCCATCACATTCCCTAGACATTTGCCTTGCTCGCTCTATGTTCCATTTTCTAGACTCTTTTCCTTGTCATCATGTGTATTTTGGAGAAAGGAGTAAAGGGTCTTTTGTATTTTCATTGTTATAGGTAGGTCTTGGAGTATTTTATTTGTGTATGGTAGTCCATATTTCCCTTCTCTTATCTCCTCCATCTCTAGGTCTATTTCTTCTGCTTCACCCTAAGATTTCTGGTTTATTTGTTCATACTTTGTAGTTGTTGTCTGGGAGCTTTTCAGTTGTAGCTTCAATTTGGAGATTTGGTCCTTTATGTCATCTAGATTATTTTTAGTCTCATTATGGTTTCTTTTTATGTCCTCTTTGTGTGCAAGAATTGTTTAATGAATTTGCTGTAGCATAGAGAGAATTTTCTTTTGAAAGGTATTTGCTTTTTCTTGAGGCATCATTCCTAGAAATCCTCTAGTATCACCAGTCTCAGTAAGGGTGGAACAGAATTTCCTCTAGTTTTCTGGTCTTTATATATAGCCTTTATAATCCCATCCTAATAGCAATATTTTATAGTAATCCTTTATCTCAACTATCCTGAAAATTATCAGTCAGGCAAGGTTGTAATCCCCAATGTTCCAAGTGTTCAAAATGTTCAACCTCCCTACAGCCAGATGTATTCAAAAGTCTTTTTTTTTTCTCTCCCACTAGCTCTTGAGATTAAAAGTCCAAGCTCAGTAGGTATTTATAGTCCAAGAAGGTCAGGTCTAAAGTGGGGATACTATTATCTCACAGACAAACTAATTTTTTTTTTCACTCTGACATGAAGATATTGCCTTCCATTTTCCCCAAACAGCAAGCAGTGGAAGAGGAATAACTACTCTTTCCAGAAACCTGAACTGAAGGTTTGAAATTAAGCCCAGGGTGACATGCAATTTTAGAGCCACCGATTCCTCACCCTTGATCTGAAAAAGAATGGAGTGTTATATAGTTCTGTATGAAAAGTACTAGATTATTTTTTGGTACATAATATATTATTTAATGCTAAAATATATAGATAAAGTATTGCAAATTGTATATATTCATTGTTTATGGAGTATGAAAAATTAAGAAGCATTATTCCCTTCTTATGAAATTAACCTAGTATCAATTAAACCAAAGTATCTAAATCTCTTTCATCTCAATTTCATTATTATTCTTTGTTTTAACCATGACCTGGTTTTTATATTTTAGAACTACCAAAAAAACACTGAAATGATGTTTACAGACTGTAGATGTTTCACTTTCTATCAAATGTATTTTAATTAACAGATTGTAGCTATTATGCATTAGTGTTACTTGATAGATTAAAGTATAATTTCATGTTGATTTTCTCACACATCCAGGGTGTGTGCCTGGAATACGTACACGAAAAGCATATTCATATTTAAGAAATCAAATTAAAGGTCAAAACTAAATGAGAAAATCTCTCAGCATTTTAAGAGTCTCTGCCAAAGGTATATGAAAAATGGATAAAATGGCAGATGGTCTTTGCTGCACAGTAGCAATGAAGCTAAAGTCTGCAAGAATAAAAATGTGTACAGCAGCTAGTTAATTTGTGTTTTCTGATCTCTTCCTTGAAACTGGTGTTTTGCCCAGAGGGTCCTGTTACTTCCTCTAGAGGCCACACAGACTCTAATATGCAATAAAGTTTTAAAATGTCATGTCTTGTTCAGACTGAAATTAAATAGTTAAAAACTTGAGTTTTCTTTTTTAAAAAGGCAATTGAATTGGCTAATTTTGGAGCTGATGTGGCAATAATAGCAACTTGACCATGCAGCAACCTTTATAGCTCAAGTCTTCCATTCTGCAGGTGCTGTTAATGGTAGAACAGTTGCTTAATCTGGGGGCTAAACCACCACAGTGGTTCTGCCGGCAGATCTGCAAATCTATTTTTTTACACACATAGCCTAAAAAAAGGGACAGATACTAATAAGCCAAGCAGTGGGGTACCATAAGGATCCGTCTTAGGGCCAGTACTCTTCAATATCTTCACAAATGACTTAGATGAGGGAATTGAAAGGGAACTCATCAAATTTGCAGATGACACCAAACTGTCAGGAGTAGCCAACACCTCAGAAGACAAACTCAGGATCCAAAAAGATCTTGACAAACTTGAACAATGGGCCCTATCCAACAAAATGAGTTTCAATATGGAGAAAAGCAAAGTCCTACGCTTAGGCAGGAAAACCAAAGGAACAAATACAGATTGGGCAAGACCTGGCTTGGAGGCAGTAACTGTGAGAGGGACCTTGGAGTCCTGGTGGATGATCACTTAACTATGAGCCAGCAGTGTGCAGCAGCAACCAAAAAAGCTAATACAATCTTGGGTTGTATAAACAGAGGCATAGAATCAAGATCACGCGAAATATTAGTACCATTTTATAAAGCTCTAGTAAGACCACATCTCGAATACTGCAGCCAATTTTGGTCACCGTATCACAAAAAAGATATTGAAAGACTGGAAAAAAATTCAGAGAAGAGCAACTAAGATGGTCAAAGGTCTGGAGACCAAAACATACAAAGAACGGCTGCAGAACTTGGGTTTGGCTAGTCTAAAGAAAAGAAGAAATAGGGGAGACATGATAGCAGGGTCTGCCACAAGGCAGAGGGGGACAGGTTGTTCACCAGAGCACCAGAGGGAAGGATGAGAAACAATGGTTGGAAACTGGTCAAGGAGAGAAGCAACCTGGAATTAAGGAGAAACTTCCTGACAGTGAGGACAATAAACCAATTGAACAGCTTACCCCCAGAAATCATAGGCGTTCCATTGCTGGAAGTTTTTAAAAAGAGACTGGACAATCATCTGACTGAGATGGTATAGGACCTCCTACCTGAGCAGGGGGCTGGACTAGAAGACCTCCAAGATCCCTTCCAGCTCTATTCTATTCTATTAAATGGAGTTCGTGGAAGGAATGATCAAAATTGTTATAATATTGACACATGTAATATCTTTTGTCTTTCTTTTGTCAACAATAGTAGCTGTTATGCTATCAAAAAAGATGATTAAAGTATATCAAGGAAACTTAGCCCAATCACTGTCTTCCACTTATCCCTGAAGCTGCAATAGAGCACCTTACTCTTGCCAGCTATATCCCCAAGTATTTAAAAAACCACAGATACAGTGTCCACTTCTAATTACCATGTGCACAATAGGGAACTTTATTTGCTTGGCCTGCTTCATAATGTAACTACAACTTACGTCCTTTCCCTCCAACTTACTACTGTATACAGATCACCAGGCTACGGATTTTCTCCCTCTGAAAATAGGAAGTCTTCTAGCACAGGGATCCCTAAACCCCCGGTCCATGGACCAGTACTGGGCTGCAGCATGCCAGCAACCGGGCCGCACAAACAAGCAAAGCCCCCTCTGCGAGATGCAGGCAGCATACAAAACCATGCACACACTGGTCTGTGGAAAAACCTCTCTCCACGGAGCTGGTCCCTGGCGCCCAAAAGGTTGGGGACCTCTGTTCTAGCAGATGGTGAACCTGTTGAGTTCAGAAGAGGGAAGGATCGTTTTTTTTAATCACCACCAGCAGAAAGAGGAGCTTTATTTCCATTAGTCCACAATAAAGTAAGCTTCAAGCTATGCATTGCTTATGATACTAATTGTTAGAACTGTGTCAACTTTTGGTCATTGGAAAATATAACTCTTTCTTTCTCAGAATAGATATTTGCAATACAGAGTGGAAGAGAAAATTACAGTAAGAGACTTCTTACAGTCTTCTATAAGGGATGATTCTTTGTTTTTTTGAAGGACCAGATTTTCTGAAATGATAATTGATTTTTCCAATATGAAGCACAGAGGACCTCTACTGATAGTGATGAAACGAACCCTAAGAACTGGTTGAATATTCAGGAATATTTTATGCTCCATCATCACTTACTTATCCTCATTGAACAACTAAGTACAGAAATTAACTTTTGCAGCTGCTGAATAACTGATTTCTGTCCTACTACCTTTTGGTGCATCACATCCACCAAATATTGCTTATCAAAGGAAAAATATTCTAGGGAAGGCATTGTGTTATGAGCAAAAGTGGAAAAAGGCACTCACATAGTCGCCTTTCAAGACCATGATGCAGTGATGCTTGACATGTTTGCAAATACTGTTGAGGTTGATGTCTCCCCATACTCTTTGAAAGCTGTTTAAGAGACAGCGGCCTAACAGATGCAAACATATGTAGCATAATGATTAGTGAGAAGAAAAGCTACATATGTGTATCTACTGCCACTCCAAATAGGATGGAACTGATTATCTTAAGCATCTAATATTTGGAATGTTTTCAGTTACTGATAATGCAGGATAAATAGTTGATTGTTTCAATTGTAAATCTGTCTATCTGGTAGCAGATTATGTCAACATTATTATGCTTTTTCAGACTATCGGTGATGGAGTTTTCTGGAAGGCCTCTGCAGCCGAGAACCAAGCTATAGATTGAATCTGTATCTTGGTTCTCGGCTGCAGAGGCCTTTCTGGAAGGAGCGCTGTGTACGTCAGTCATGAGCTCCATTCTCAGCTGCAGAGGTATTTCCTGAAGGCCTCTGAGGGCAAAATGGAGTTTGGGGGTGACGTGCGCGAGCAGCAGTGAGTGGCCGCAGAAGAAGTGAGCCAGCTGGGCCGCCAGCCACAAAGTGAGACCATGGAAAAGACCCTCCCCCTGCAAATATGACCTGGTGCCCAGGGGTGGGATTCAAATACGTGAACAACCAGAAGTCCAGAAGTCCATTCTGGGCCAGGGCAACAAAAAATTGACTACCGGTTCTGCCGAACTGGTGCCAACCGGCTGAATCCCACCACTGCTGGTGCCTCTTTTGGAGGCAAAAAAAAAAAAAAAGTTCGGGTCTTATTTTTGGGGAAACATAGCGTACTGAAAAGGCATTTTTAGAAAAGAGAAGTAGCAGGGCCTCAATCCAGTATTATCTTTGGAGGGATGTGAATTTACTGAGTAAAAGGGATAGAAGTAAGCTTTTGGTAAAACTATATACAACATGCTTAATGCTGTGTTGGATTCACTTCCATATATTCTAATCAATGATTGTATCCTGTTTTTCATTTCCTCAATCCCCAGAACCATTTCTTTGTATGTTTTGAACATCCAAATCTTTCTCTCTGATACTTTACAAAGGAAATGCCTAATATCATATTCATGGAAATTGTCAACCAAACTGGATGGAAATTACGGTGTTCCTGTTAAAAAGCTGGCAATGATTTTAATGTCACAAACCAAATCTGAAATGATCACTTTCTAAATAAAAGACACTGAGGACTTGCACACCCATCAATATTTTTTTACAATTAGAAATGTTCACAGAAACTATACAGTGATTCTTCCAAGGAATCTGGGGTGAAGTTTGTCTTTCAAAGATTGAACTGAACCATCTCCTGTTTGAGCCATTAAAACAATGGCCATGTCAGGTATTATTTCTTGGACAAGCCTAATTCCACTCAAGGACATAAAGATACTTATGGTTACTTAATGTATTATCATATCTTGGTTTTCAGTGTGAAGAGATTTCAGTAGCTGCTAATTTTCATAATTCAAAAACTAAAAATCTATCAAACAAAAATAGAATAACTAATAATGGATATTAATAATTGAGCACTTTAATGTTTGTCTTTCATATATGCTGGGGTTAGGTTTATTTCTATTTTATCCAGTTTCTTTTATAATTGCTGTAGCTTTATATTGTTTTCTTTGTAAACATTAAAATGTCTTGGTCAACCCTCCAAGGCACAATAGTGGTTTAACAAAAACAGCTAGGATGGAATTATATCTGGTATTGTTTACCTGTTTCCTTTTTATCTGCATCTTTTATGTTGACTATACATGTAAGTTTCAGTAATCATAGATTTCTAACGTACTTGACTAGTCTTCTACA
>NW_015393524.1:18739-21512 GCF_001527695.2 Protobothrops mucrosquamatus | reverse complement strand
GACTGGACAGCCATTTGTCTGAAATGGTATAGGGTTTCCTGCCTGAGCAGGGGGGTTGGACTAGATGACCTCCAAAGTCCCTTCCAACTTTATTATTATTATTGTTATTGTTATTGTTATTGTTATTGTTATTGTTATTGTTATTGTTATTGTTATTGTTATTGTTATTGTTATTGTTATTGTTATTGTTATTGTTATTGTTATTGTTATTGTTATTATGGATCATCGCACAGTCAGCCAGATGTTCAGACTGGATTTGGCATCATATTATTATTATTATTATTATTATTATTATTATTATTATTATTATTATTATTATTACTTCTTTTGTCAGTGATGTTGTAACTATGAACGAACACTAAATGAACCGTTGTAAGTCAAAGTGTATCTGTACAAGTCTAATAAATAGTCTAGGATTTCAATGTGATTTTTCCTTTTTAAAAATCATGTAACTTAAAAAAAAAAAAAGCTTTTCCATGAGCATCAAGCCACTGAATTCTGCCTGGGTGCTTCTGGGTACAATAAACTAGTTTCAGTCCCTCTACTGATGGTCCAAGCAATAGAAGAGAAGGCTGGAGAAGATATAATTGCTTACAGTCCTTCTACAGAGACAAATAAAATGCATGACTAAGATGAGAAAGCAGGTGCGGCAAAAACTTCCATCAAATTTTCCAGGCTTCGAAGAACAGAAAGGCTGTTTCTTTCCTGTCTGGCTTATTAATCACCAAGCACTACCTGATTTTTATGCCAAGACAGGAAAAAGCAAAATTTGCAGATGGAAGCAAAAGGAAAACTGGGCAGAGTTGGGAATGTGATGGGTGTAGCTTAAACTTACTGCATGGATGGAAAAATTTTTTCCATCTGCTTCAAATAGGCTGACAGTAGAAACATTTAAATCTCCTTCCATACATACATACCACTCAAAAGTTGAGGGAATTGCTATCACATTCCCCCTTTTTTGGAATTTGCCTGTCGTTTTACCTTTGCCGAGACGTTAAAGTTAGCCAAATTTCTCTTCCCAACCATCTATTTTTCTTTTTCCAACAAAGCTTAAGAATCATTAAACCATAAGAGAATGGTTGGAAGCAATCGTTAAGATCATGGGTCCCCTTTGGTTGCATTAATTCAGCCAACTGTGAGACTATCTCATGGGGATGTCATGTAGTCCATATTTAACCATTTTATGAAGTGTGGAGTGCTCTCTGAGCTTGGATGTTTTCTTGCAGACATTTCATTACCCAGCAAGGTAACATCGTCAGTGCTAGGAGGGAGTGGGGTTTACCCTGGGTTTGTATACGAGTAGCTAGATCAGTCAATGTTGGTGGAAATGTTCTTGATGATTCCTTGATTAGGCTGTTGTTTACTGAGTTAATAATTCCTTGATTGGGGTATGGTTTACTGCTTCATGTTAATAGCAATAGCACTTAGACTTATATACTGTTTCATCATGCTTTATAGCCCTCTCTAAGCCATTTACAGAGTCAGCTTATTGCCTCTAACAATCTGGGTCCTCGTTTTACCGACCTCAGAAGGATAGAAGGTTGAGTCAACCTTGAGCCGGTCAGAATCGAACTCCAGGCAGTGAGCAGTGAGTTAGCCTGCAATACTGTGTTCTAACCACTTTGCCACCAGGGCTCTTAATAATAATAATAATAATAATAATAATAATAACAACAACAACAACAACAACAACAACAATAATAATAATAATAATAATAATAATAATAATAATAATAATAATAATAATAATAATAATAATAATAAAGTTGGAAGGGACCTTGGAGGTCATCGAGTCCAACCCCCTGCTCAGGCAGGAACCTTACACCATTTCAGACAAATGGCTGTCTAGTCTCTTCTTAAAAATTTCCAGTGTTGGAGTATTCACCACTTCTGGAGGCAAGTTGTTCCATTGGTTAATTGTTCTAACTGTCAGGAAGTTTCTCCTTAGTTCTAAGTTGCTTCTCTCCTTGATCAGTTTCCATCCGTTGCTTCTTGTCCTGCCTTCAGGCGCCTTGGAGAATAGCTTGACTCCCTCTTCTTTGTGGCAGCCCCTGAGATATTGGAACACTGCTATCATGTCCCCCCTCGTCCTTCTGTTCGTTAAACTAGACATACCCAATTCCAGCAACCGTTCCTTATATGTTTTAGCCTCCAGTCCCCTGATCATCTTTGTGGCTCTTCTCTGTACTCTTTCTAGAGTCTCAGCATCTTTTTTTACATCATGGTGACCGAAACTGGATGCAGTATTCCAAGTGTGGCCTTACCAAGGCATTGTAAAGTGGTATTAATACTTCACGTGATCTTATCCAACAGATTTTTAGGAAAAAGATAAAATTTACACCGCAATTATTCTTACTGGGTATTATGGAGAATTTGGATCGAAAAGAAATGAATCTTATGTTGTATTGCATCACAGCAGCAAGAACACTGATTGCTCAGAATTGGAAAAAAAAGACATTACCAACTATGGATGATTGGAGACAGAAAGTCTCACATTTTGCAGAAATTGCTAAAATATCCGCATACCTGAAGGATCATTCACAGGAGACATTTATCCTGGTATGGAGAAGATGGATAGACTATATTCAGAAAAAATATGAACTGAGAAACTATCATTTTGCTTTTGATTAATTATTAAATTTTTATAAGTTTATTATTGTATTTTAGAGTTAGGGTAATTTTATATCTGTTTATTGTATGAATGGATAGCTTTGGATAGATTAAAATTATTTTGTACTTATTCCTGGGTTTAGCTCTGGGAAGTCCGGGGGGG
>NW_015393524.1:14878-16348 GCF_001527695.2 Protobothrops mucrosquamatus | reverse complement strand
AACAAGCCTTCCTAACACCAACTGGAGATGGATGAGAGTTGTCAGACACTGTTGAGCTTCAGGCTTTAGTGATTGTGGATATAAAGACAGTAGGCCGGACGTCCCTGCTCAGTTGTTCATGCTCCACATAGCAGACCATCTCACCTCTGAAGATGCTAGCCACAGTTTTGGCAAACATCAGGAAATCTGTTTGCTAGACCACGGTCACTAAACCCTTCCACGAGAGAGGTGGTGGTTGTTTAATTTAAAAACAAAACAAAAATATCCTTTCTCACCCTATGGACAATCAGTATCTTCCTCAATCTCCAATCCTCTACCAGAGGTCTCAGCCTAAGATATGCAGATGATACCACCTTAATGGCAGAAAGTGGAGAGGAACTAAAGAACCTCTTGATGTGAGTGAAGAAGGAGAGTGCAAAAGTTGGCTTGAAACTCAACATTAAGAAAATCAAGATCATGGCATCCGGCCTGCTCAATTCCTGGCAAATAGATGGGGAAGAAATAGAGGTAGTGACAGATTTTATCTTCCTGGGCTCCAAGATCACCACAGATGGGGACTGCAGCCAAGAAATTAAAAGATGCTTGCTCCTGGGGAGGAAAGCTATGGCAAATCTAGACAGCATACTAAAAAGCAGAGACATCACCCTGCCAACAAAAGTCCGTATAGTCAAGGCCATGGTTTTCCCAGCTGCAATGTATGGCTGTGAAAGTTGGATCATAAGAAAGGCTGAGCGCCAAAGAATTGAGGCCTTTGAACTATGGTGCTGGAGAAGACTCCTGCGAGTCCCCTGGACTGCAAGGGTGATCAAACTGGTCAGTCCTAGAGGAGATCAACCCTGACTGCTCTTTAGAAGGCCAGATCCTGATGTTGAAACTCAACTCAAGATAGGTTTCTTTATTATTGCTCACCAGTTTGCAAGAATTTTGCCAGACTATTTGTCTTCTCTTGGGAAATGGCAGATATAGCCCTAAGGGTTTGACTTCAAATGTTTCCTCCTGCGAACCGACTTTAAGCTGGAATGTCTTTTACCTCCCTCCCCCATTGAGGCCTCCTTTCCTTCAGACAGTGGTTCTATCACATTGAGTGGGTCATTCAGAAGTCCTTATCCTAACCTACATCTCAGGGTTGTCACTTCAGAGAAAACCTGGTGGAACTATGTATACTGACTTGAGTTTCTGGTGTAAAAAAAAGATTGACGACTTAGTTATAATAGCAAGCCAGAATATTTCTCTAGTCAAATCCAACCTAATCCTCAAATCCCAAAATCAAACATTTATTTATTTATTTATTTATTATTTTAATTTGTATACCGCCCTTCTCCCATAGGACTCAGGGCGGTTCACAGCATATTAAAAACAAATAATATACCCAAAATACAGAAAATACACAATACAAAAATACAAAAGAATAAACCCTGATAAAAGCCGAATTAAAACCAAATATTCCCAGCTGTGTTTCCGATTAAAATA
>NW_015393524.1:7288-12930 GCF_001527695.2 Protobothrops mucrosquamatus | reverse complement strand
CGTGTTCGGTCGGGTTCGGTTCGGTTGGCCCTCCAACATCTCTCTAGGCATCTTTTCCGACGTTTCATCTCTCTCAGCTCCTCGGTAAACCAGGGAGCCAATCGAGATCTACGTCGGGTCAGAGGCCGCAAAGGCACGACTCGGTCCAATGCTGCGGCGGCAGTTGTCTCCCAAGCCGCCGCCTGATTTTCCGCCGAGTTGTGGACCAGATCCTCCGGATATGGCCCAAGCTCCATCAGGAACCTCTCAGGGTCCATCAGTCGCCTGGGACGGAACCATCTAGGCCTGGGACGGAACCATGAATTTTTCTCCTTGTCTTGTAAGAAATCTGACAGTGCTCTCCAAGTTTGATCTTTGGTGAATTTTCATACAAAAGTCTTCTAGTGAAGATTAATTTTTTTATCGTTTTTGATATGACATCTGAGGAGAGATCTGTCAACATTGCTTCATTCATCGATAGGTGACTTGTTGGCTAGTGAAGTTTATTTATTGATTACATTTATATGCTGCTCCACTCAGTGATAAGATGACTCTGAATCTTCCTAAACTCAAGAATTTCACAATTCCTATTGAACTCTAGGTTGAATAGTTCCAAAAGCTACAAAAGTCCTTCTCTTCAGCTCTGGGATCAGATGTTGAAAAAAAAATCTGATACTGTATCTTCAAAGACTGTTACAAAATGTGTATTATCTACAGGCTATGTAATTGTGTAATATTTATAGGTATTGTTGATTGAGTCATCTGAACCTTTTCACTTTCTGCCATGTCTTAAAGGTAACAAAGAGAGGACTGGCCCAGTTTGAGGCCAATTGGCTTGATCTGATTCCCTGGGCATCCCAATCCAGCATCTGAAGTGGCTGTTTCATTCTGTCTATGGATCTTGCACAGGCTTTCCAGTAATTTAGAACATAGAACAGTGATGGCGAACCTATGGCACGCGTGCCAGAGGCGGCACTCAGAGCCCTCTCTGTGGGCACGCGCACCATGCCCCAGAGATGGCAACTGTCTCTCTTCAACCAGCCGCCCACTAACTCGCCGAGGTCCCACATGGCTGGATGCATCCCAACATAGCTGGTTTCCCTCCCCCCTGTCCCATTCCTCCTGGCCTTGCATGCTCTCCCTTTCCTGGGCACAACCCACTGCATCACCTCAGCTGTTGGCCGTCTGTCCAGCTCAGAGGTGGCTTCTCTGAACTTCTGGTGCCGGGCTGCGGAGCCCCAGAGTGTGCCGGTTGAGGGGCCGGCAGGCTATGGATGCTGACAGAAACTGTTGTCCCCCATGCGCTCGCTGGCCTCTGTGTGCCGGGGCCAATGGTGTCAGGCAGCAGCCGCCCTGGCCCCTGCCTTGCCTTGCCTCGCCTCACCCCGCAGGATGAGCCTCCTGCCCACCGCCCCACCTGCCAGAGACCCCCTGGATCTCCCTGAACTCTGCCTGGCCCCCACAGGCATCCTTCCCCATGAGCAACATCGAGGTGACCATGCCCTCCTTGGTCACACCCACCCAGTCTGCCATGACCACCACAGCCACACCCACCCAGTGGGCCATGCCCACCTGGCACCCACTGATAAATAAGTGGGTTTTGGGTTGCAATTTGGGCACTCGGTCTCTGAAAGTTTCACCATCACTGACATAGAAGAATAAGGTTGGAAGGGACCTTGGAGGTATTCTAGACCAATCTCCTGCTCAGGCAGAAGACTCCATACCATTCAGGACACATGCCAATGCAGTCTTCTGTTGAAAATCTCCAGCGATGGAGCTCCTGCAGCTTCCAGAGGTAAGCCATTCCACTGATTTATAGAACTGATTTAGAGAACTCAATGCTCCAGCAAAGTTATCTGACTGTGCAGAGCAATGAACACAATGCCCTTCTGCAAAGTCTTGCAAAGCATCATACTGTGGCTACAAGTGCTAATTTTTGAAAGAAGAGGCTGGGCAGGTGGGCTTCATTGACTTTCAAAATGCCTGAAAGCAATGAAGATCTCCTTTGATCAACCTCCGTTTTTTTTAGATCTGAACTATGGGGTTGACAGCTCCTTGGAGAAGAAGTAGTTGCTCATGTCACTGATGAATCAGAGCTGATGGTGGCAGTAAGGGGCGGGTCACACCAGAGTTGCTGTCAGCAGCCACAAACCCTTGGATTTGATACAACGGTATGTTTGATGGGGACGCTTCCCTTGTTTCCAGAGCCTAAGGAGCTGAGATGAATGGAAAAAAATAGGGAATTTCATATGCAATAAACCCTGTTGAAATGCCCCAATCTGGATATACCTCTGTCTGTAGATAAAAGTTAAATGAGACCTTTCAAGTCAAACCCCAGGATTCTAGAAACAAAGAATGACACAATCATAAAACATCACTGTTGAGGGAGCAGAGAGCTAACTTCAATCTCCTAGTAATAACTAGCAGATGGCCAAATGAAGCAATGGGGAAAAACAGTGTCCCAGTTCTTCAGGGGCTTTGTCTTTTCGTCTGGGCAGGGAGCAATTGTCATTTGCTTCCGAAAAGAAGCAGCTTTTCAAAGAAATTTGAGGCTTATTTACCTTAAAGAATCCTTTTATTGCTACATAGCTTCGGCATGTACATAATGAAGCCAAAAACTGAATCCTCCCACCCCCAATCACCAGTAACAAAGCATAACTCACTCCTTCATTTTACAGTCATCAATCACGTTCTCCAATTAGTTTGAAGTGTGAACTTCCCCTCCCGTAACTCCTCCGGTTACGGCTGACCTTGGCAATGCTGTACTGAAATATTGTTATGGTTAACTAGCATACTTTCCCACCCATTGCTAGCATTGTCTGCTTTAACTCTAGAAGTGATATGCAGGCTAAATAAAAAATGTTTGCTTCTTCATATATGGCAAGCAAGAACATCCGATGTTAGCAGTCTTGACATCCCACCCCCTTACAAAAAGGACAGATCCTGGAATGTAAACAAAAGCATAGGTTAAGGGTTATTTTTCGGTTTGTTGGGGTGTTTCACATGAAACCTTTTGACCAATCTGTCAGCTTTCACTTCACTGGATTTCACCCAGGTGGCTTCAGACAACGGGTATCCCTTTCATTGTACTAGGTATTGCAATTTCCCTTTAAAAATTCTAGAGTCAAGAATACGTTTTACTTCGTAGTGGGTCTGTCCCGCAACTACGAGGGGCCCAGGTGCTTTCCGATGTTAGCAGTCTTGACAGCAATGGTGTAATTGAGCTGCAGTCAATTACTCTGGCAGTTGGAACCTGGTCAGTGTGCAGTTTACACTGAGACATCCGAGAACAAAAGCTTGGACGATTTACAGATCCTCTAGGACAAAAGCACCACGTTGTCAACCCTTTTGTAGTTTTTTCACCTAATCTCCCAAACTAGGTTGTGAGGGATATGATGCATATGTTGCAGTCCAAGTGACATAACAGGACTTTGGAGGTCTTCTAATCAACCCTCTGCTCAGGCAGGAGACCCTATACCATTCTGGACAAATGGCTGTCCAATCTCTTCTTGAAAACCTCCAGTGTTGGAGCACCCACAACTTCTGGAAGCAAGTTGTTCCACTGATTAATTGTTCTCACTGTCAGGAAATTTCTCCTTACTTCTAGGTTGCTTCTTCCCTTCACTGGTTTACATCTAATTGTCATTAGATGGCATGGACATTGCCATAGCTCCATAGAGTAGACCTTCATCTGAAGGGCAAGAGGACATGTGTCTTGGACTGTTCTTTGTGTGGTATTTATATGGTGCTTGTTGTATGTAGTTTTTTAGATGTAGATTGGGATGTTGAAAGCTCGGAAGACAAAACCTTGGTCCTGGTTACGAACCCAGATTGGATCCTACAATACCTGCACTTATCAAGGCTTTTTTTTCCTCCTCCATAGATATAACAAATCTTTAGCATAAAGTTTCTTCCTAAGAGCTGCATCTTACTTTTTATAATTAAAAAGTTGATAGATCATATTCACTGGAAGCTATGCCTTATCAGAGAGATTCTTCCAACTGATATATTGCTTAGCCAATTCTTGTCTTCTTCCAACCTTCCCAAATGCATAGGAGCAATTTACCAAGTATTTCAAATCATCCAGAAAAGTGACATTTTACAATCTGACTTCAATTTCAACTCTTCGTTTATCTTTGCCCTGGCTTTAAAGCACAAAATAAAATAAAAATGTCACTCCTCGCTGTTTTTCAAGCCACGTAAGGTAAGTTGACTGCTTTTATTTCAAAATGCCATTTTTTGTGTGCAAAGGCAGAATTAATGGATTAGCAAGTCTGTTTTTAAATTTAGCACAATGCTTCCCAATTTAGACCACCTTTAGACATGTGAACTTCAACTCCCAAAATTGTCAGCGGGGGCTGACAAAATTGTCTAGCTGGGGAATTCTGGGACTTGAAATCCATACATCTTAAAGTTGGAAAATTTGTCTACAAAAGCATACGTTAGTCTGAAAAGGGGTTACCAGACTCCTGAGGTTTGGCAACTGTAGGCTAATATACTTCTCTTCTACAATATTTGAAAGAATCCAATACACAATAATAGAGTTTGAAAGGACCTTGGAGGTCTTCTAGTCCAACCCCCTGCTCAAGCAGCAGACCTATACCATTCCACACAAATGGCTCTCCAATCTCTTCTTAAAAGCCTCCAGTGATGGATCATCCACAACTTATGGAGGCAAGTTGTTCCACTGATTAATTGCTCTGTCAGGAAGTTTCTCCTTCGTTCTGGGGTTGCTTCTCTCCTTGGTTAGTTTCCATCCATTGTTTCTTGTCTTCCCTTCTGGTGCTTTAAAAAATAAGTTGACCCCCTCTTCTTTGTGGCAGCCCCTCAAATACTGGAATAGTGTTAATGACACCTCTAGTCCTTCTTTTCTCTGGACTAGCCATACCCAATTCCTGCAACCATTCTTCAACTGTTTTATAAGGTATCACATTCCATTATTCAAACCAAATAACAGGCAAAAAGGGGAGGGAAAGGAAAATCTGTTATTTCAGCTGCTCTTCTAGCAAGGCACAAATATACAGACCCTACAATCTTTAAATCGATGTATCACCATGGATGCCAAAGATAAAAGGAGGTTGTACAATGAATGGTTAAGGGAACAAGGTATGTCTAGCCTAATGAAGATAAGGTTTAGAAGTGACATGATAACTGTTTTCCAGTACTTGAGGGGCTGTCACAGAGAAGAGGGGGTCAACTTATTCTCCAAAGCACCTGAGGGCAGGACAAGAAGCCACAGGTGGAAGCTCATCAGAGGGAGATCTAATCTGGAATGAAGCAGAAATTTCCTGACAGTTAGAACAATTAATCAATGGAACATCTTGCCTCCCAAAGTTGTGGGTATTCCATTGCTGGAAGTTTTCAAGAAAAGATTGGAAAATCATTTTTTTGGGATTGTGTAAGGTCTCCTACCTTGGGCAAGGGGTTGGGCTAGAACAGTGGTTCTCAACCTTTTTAATGCCATGACCCCAACCGGTCGTAAGTCGAGGACTAAACCGGTCGTAAGTCAAGGATTAAACCAGTCGTAAGTCAAGGACTAAACCAGTCATAAGTCGAGGACTACCCAACCGGTCGTAAGTCGAGGACTTTCCCTGCCCGGGAGTGCCGCACATGCGTGGTTCTGCCCCCTGAGCCGGCCGAGGCATAGCTGGCAAGCGGCAGAG
>NW_015393524.1:0-1783 GCF_001527695.2 Protobothrops mucrosquamatus | reverse complement strand
ATTATTATTATTATTATTATTATTATTATTATTATTATTATTATTATTATTATTATTATTATTATTATTATTATTATTATTATTATTATATTGTCACGTACCCTGTGGGCTAAAGAAGTGGGCTACCGTTTTCAATCTCCTCCAGTATCCAGGAACC
This sequence comes from Protobothrops mucrosquamatus, assembly GCF_001527695.2. Lineage (NCBI taxonomy): Eukaryota > Metazoa > Chordata > Lepidosauria > Squamata > Viperidae > Protobothrops > Protobothrops mucrosquamatus. Next base: position 1,626 of record NW_015393524.1, on the reverse strand, counting down.
AATCATTTACATTTTTCTTCTTTAGAGATCCAATGCAGCCTTAAATGAGAGAGATCAGAAATGAGTGGCCAGTTTTAATGGGAACTGGACCTACTGGCAGGAAGGTTGATTCCTTTTGTCTTGATTTGATTGATTTTCAGGGTTTTGAATGCCAAGGCTGGGTGAAATAAGTTCATCTTGTTGAGTCACTGAATCTTCTCACATATGGGAAAACTGTTCAGCATTAGAAGAGATATAATGGGATAGAGTGATATTTGTGAAGGGGAAAAAGTGATTGTGTCCTTTGGGGTATGACTTAGGATGATGACAAAGCCTGCTTTTGCAAAAATTGGACTCTGACTTGGATGCTGGCATTTCTTAACAGGCGTGCTTAGAGACAAAATGGTACAATGGCTGTTTTGCAGTTCTTGTAGATATTTTTGATTCACTAAACTTTCTTTTTCTTCATGTGGTGGCAATAATAGGATCTAGATTAGCCTCCTTTGGTCATTCTTTCTGAGAAGTCAATTGTTTCAAATATTTGATAGCATTCTTGGAAATCTAAAATAATAATAATAATAATAATAATAATAATAATAATAATAATAATAATAATAATAATAATAATAATAATAATAATAATAATAATAATAAAAAGTTGGAAGGGACCTTGGAGGTCATCTAGTCCAACCCCCTGCTCAGGCAGGAAACCCTATATCATTTCGGACAAATGGCTGTCCAGTTTCTTCTTAAAAACTTCCAGTGTTGGAGCATTCACCGCTTCTGGAGGCAGGTTGTTCCACTGGTTAATTGTTCTAACTGTCTAATTGTTCTAAATGGAAGACACTTATGGAAAATTTAAAAGTTGGGTGTAGATATCAATGGGAGTTCTACTGATGACCTAAAAGAGAAGGTCACAAAAACAAGAAGGGAACTACAGAGATGATTACTTCAAACACAGAGCTTCTTTTATTGTTCAGAGTTTCTCAACCTTGGTAACTTTAAGCTGGGTGGACTACAACTCCCAGAATTCCCCAGCAAGCATGTTGGCCTGGGTATTCTGAGAGTTGAAGTCCACACAGTTTAAAATTTTCAAAGTTAAGAAAATTGATTCAGGATGTTAGTTAAAATTGCATGGTTAGGTTCTCCTAATTGTGACATTGTAGAACTTGGCATCTTTGCTGTTGTGTTGTGTTGTGTCCTTTGGGATTCCTCAGTCTCTCTTTGGACATTTAGTAAAACTTGCAGAATAGCTGCTGATAATATTGATTGTGAGATTGTGTTTTTTAAAAAATGGGCTTTGGAAAACAAAATGAACAACATGCTGGAACCCAATTAAAAGCTCATTGCTACATTTCCAAATAAGAAACAGCTCTAGATTTACATCAGACAGTCAAATGTTTCCATGTTACAGAGCTATTAAGCAGACTCCCACTTAGCTGTAATCATCTGGACTACTGTAACGCTCTCTACATGGGGCTCCCTTTGAGGAGCACCCGGAGGCTTCAAATGGTCCAGAATGCGGCCGCGCGGGCGGTGTTGGGAGGGACTCGTCGCTCCCATGTGACACCGCTGCTGCGCGAGCTGCACTGGTTGCCAGTGGCCTTCCGGGTGCGCTTTAAGGTGTTAGTTACCACCTTTAAAGCG
>NW_015393523.1:19815-21770 GCF_001527695.2 Protobothrops mucrosquamatus | reverse complement strand
ATCGACCATTTCACGGGGGTCGCCAAGCAAGGCTGTCCGCCATTTTTTCCCCCTTTTCCGGCGGGTGCCTTACCTCCCTTGGGCTGGGCCAGCTGGTGGTCGGCCTGCTCCGTCTCTGCCGCTTGCCAGCTACGCCTCGGCCGGCGCAGGGGGCGGAACCACGCATGCGCGGCGCTCCCGGGCAGGGAAAGTCCTCGACGTACGACCGGTTGCATAGTCCTCGACTTACGACCGGTTTAGTCCTCGACGTACGACCGGTTGGGGGTCGCGGCATTAAAAAGGTTGAGAACCACTGCTTTAATGAGAAATGAAAGCCAGTACTGGGATTTTGAGGGGGGGGGGCATTTTTCTAGACTTCAAGCAGGCAACGAATTGAGAAAGCATCTGAGGCTCAGCCAGATGGTAGATAGGCACATTCAGTGCTGGAAACCTGCTGGCAAGGATGGATGGATGTCATTATGGAAACATACGATGTCCCCAGTTTGATCTTTTCCTTGTAATTTTGTTTTCCAACCGAATAAACACTACCCTTTTCTTACAAGGAAACATTGCTTCATTGATCTGTTTGGAGTAGGAGCTAATCCTGCCGTGGCGATCTGGAGGATCTGGATCAGGTTTTTGCTCAAGCTAGATCAGTGGTTCTCCACCTTTTTAATGCCACGACCCCCAACCGGTCATAAGTCGAGGACTAAACCGGTCGTAAGTCGAGGACTAAACCGGTCGTAAGTCGAGGACTACCCAACCAGTCGTAAGTCAAGGACCTTCCCTGCCCGGGAGCGCCACGCATGCGTGGTTCCGCCCCCTGCACCGGCCGAGGCGTAGCTGGCAAGCAGCAGAGACGGAGCAGGCCGACCACCAGCTGGCCCAGCCCAAGGGAGGTAAGGCACCCGCCGGAAAAGGGGAAAAAAATGGCGAACAGCCTTGCTTGGCGACCCCCGTGAAATGGTCGATCGACTCCAAATGGGGTCGCGGCCCATAGGTTGAGAACCGCTGAGCTAGATTTTTGAGATCATGGAAGAGCAGCATGCTGGCCTGGAGGCGAGGACTGCCTGCGCTCCTTTTCAACTTAGGAAAAAGATGGTTTCTGCCCACCAGCTAAAGCAGAGGCAGGGAGAAGGAAAGTTGTTGTGTTCATTGTGCGCATCAGAGGGCAGCATAGACTACAGGCTGTCGATGCTCCCAGCCGAGTGCCACCGTTAGGAAGTGGAGTCTGGCCCGGCTTCTCCAGCATTAATTGCACTCAAGTGCTGTCAGCCCCAACCTGCATGGCAAGTAAGAATTAGAAATGGAAACACCCAAAGGTTCTGGATTGTTCCCCTTGACTCCTGTTGGTAAGCATCAAGCTAGTCCAGCATAGGAACTATACGCATCCATGCGCTGCTTTGTAGTCTGGACTCACGCATGAAAGCCAGGCAGCCTCAAAGAAGCACCGCCGATTTTAATTTCTGCATTGCTTTGAGAGACCCTGGGGGGTTTCTTAAATCACAGAGTGGACATGATTGGGCCTTGGGCCAGTTTCTGAGAGCCACAAGGATTCTCTTTTGAACGATATTCCCTGTTGGAGAGTGTCAAAAGAAACCGTCCACCTAATCAAGGAACCAGCAAGACTCACTTCCACCAAGACTGACAGGGCAAGGCGCTTGTATGTAAACAGAAAGCAAACTCTTCTGGCACTGATGATATTACTTATTGGGGTCATGAAACGTCTGCAAGAAAACAAGCAAGCTCAAAGAGCAATAAAGAGCCAAGGCAGTCTTAGTCGTCGTCGTCTTCTTCTTCTTCTTCTTCTTCTTCTTCTTCTTCTTCTTCTTCTTCTTCTTCTTCTTCTTCTTCTTCTTCTTCTTCTTCTTCTTCTTCTTCTTCTTCTTCTTCTTCTTCTTCTTCTTCTTCTTCTTCTTCTTCTTCTTCTTCTTCTTCTTCTTCTTCTTCTTCTTCTTCTTCTTCTTCTTCTTCTT
>NW_015393523.1:9643-14224 GCF_001527695.2 Protobothrops mucrosquamatus | reverse complement strand
TGATCACACGACCATGGGGATGTTGCAACGATTGTGATAGTGAGGACTGGTGATAAGTCACTTTTTTTTCCCAGTGCTGTTGTAACTGGATGGTGGTAAATTGAGGATTACTTCTGCCAGAGGCTTTGCTACAATGAAGAGGACTCAGAAATGGACTGATTTTTCCTCCCCTTGCCCCTAAAGTAGCAAGGTGGCCTTTTCCACCTCTTATTTTTGAGTTATTTGACAAAATTTCTGCAGCTTTCTTTAGGACAGTGTTTCTCAACCTTGACCATTTTAAGGCATGTGGACTTCAACTCCCAGAATTCCACAGCCAGCATTGCTGGCTGTGGAATTCTGGGAGTTGAAGTCCACATGCCTTAAAATGGTCAAGGTTGAGAAACACTGCTTTAGGAGGAGGGTGGGTGACAAGGAAGCTGCATAACTCCATTAGCTTCCTCTATGCCAAAATATCTCTGACCACATCTTCTGACTCCCACGTCAGGGTGGCTGTGAGCCTTCAGCTTGATTAACTTTAAAAGGTCATCACGTTATCAGATCTCTGCAGATGCTTGCAGATGTTCTGGCAGCTGAAACCAAAATAGGCAGTCTGAAGGGGAAAAAACCAAAACCAAAACTAGTGCAGCTACAACATCACAGGACTAAGGAAAGTCCTGGGGGGGTCTTTAAGGACCCACCTTAAACGTTTAATCCCTCTCACAGAATTCTGTGTCTGAACTTCTACCGGTCCACCGGGTCTAATCTTGAGTTTCAAAGACTGTAATCTGTCACGGGGCAGAAGAATTATTTGTTTTCAGTTTGGGTGTTCCGATGGGAGGCCTTTTGTTGTTGCTAGCAGATAGAGTTTTAAATATTTTTGTAACAATAATGTTATTACAAAGCTTTTTTAAAAAATAAATAAATAAATAGAGATAAATAGAGAAAGAAGTCAAATACCCACCAAAAGCCCAAGAAAACAAACGAACAAGAAAAAAAAGAAAAGAAAATGGAATTAATGGCAAATAATAGCCACCGACAGAGGGGGGGGAAAAAACACAGGGAAAAGAAAATTATAAAGCATCTCAGCACATCACCCATATGGGAAAGTATTAAACAAGGTATGACCATTTCAGATGTAAAAGAAAATGAGACTGTTGCTATACAATGTCACGGAGCCTGGAATAATCATAATTTTTCAATTTCTGGAAAATAGCTGAACTTCCTGGAAAAAAATAGATTCCACATTTTGGATGTAGTTTTAACGTAGTATTAACATTTCTAGCATTAAGAGATTTCCCTTGTAAACATCTAAGAAGAAGGAGGGGTAATAAGATTGTAATTTTCTTTACAAAAGAAGGCTGGAAGTCCTACATTGATACAGTTTGATTTTCTTCTTTTCCTTTGTTGTTTCTTGCATCTCTCTCTCTCTCTCTCTCTCTCTCTCTCTCTCTCTCTCTCTCTCTCTCTCTCTCTCTCTCTCTCTCTCTCTTTCTCTCTCTCTCTCTCTCTTTCTCTTTCTCTCCTTTTCATTAGTCTTTTATTCTATGCAAACATTCTTAAAATAAAAATAAGAATGTTTAGGCTAATTTTCTTTAGTGAACCCTAAAGGAAATAGGTCAGTCCTAGAGGAGACCAACCCTGACGGTTCTTTAGAAGGCCAGATCCTGAAGTTGAAACTCAAGTACTTTGGCCACCTAATGAGAAAGAAGGACTCACTGGAGAAGAGCCTGATGCTGGGAAAGATGGAGGGCAATAGAAGAAGGGGATGAGAGAATGAGGGGGCTGGATGGAGTCACTGAAGCAGCAGGCGTGAGCTTCAATGGACTCCAGAAGATGGTAGAGGACAGGAAGGCCTGGAGGAACGTTGTCCATGGGGTCGCGATGGGTCGGACACAACTTTGTAACTAACAACAACAACAAAAGGAAATCAACCCAACTGTTTTTTTTGGGAAGGACACAAGGACAGATCCAGAAACTGAATACTTTGGCCACCAAATGAGAAGAGAGGAGTCTTTGGAAAAGATGCTGATGTTGGGGAAGATGGAAGGCAAAAGGAGAAGGGGGCAGATGGTCAAATAGTGTCATCGACACAATGAATATGAATTTGGGTAAAGTCCAGGAGATAGTGGAGGACAGGAGAGCCTGGCGTGCTGTGGTCCATGAGGTCACGGACAGAGCTGAACAACAACAGTAGCAGCCATTCTCTGTTCTCTACTGGGCACAGAAGAAGGTTGGGTGTCCTTGGGCCAGCCACTCCATCCCAGCTCTAATCAGCACCAGGGTTTGTGACAAGCAGATAAACCTAACCCCAAACCCCATGTTGCATCATGCACTGGCAGCTTCGTTAGCAGGAGACAAAAACAAACCAACCTTGTGACCTGGAGAGAGAAACACTTAAGAAAAACAACCTTGAAATCAAACGATTCCATTCCATTTATAGAATTATTCCATTTGGGTTTCATCTAGGTTTTGTTTTTGGTTTTGTTTAAAAAAAAAAACGAGAGCGTGTGGTGCTCCGGGGAACCACCAGAAGCTTTTTGAAAGCTACAGGTTGAGTCTTTTTCAATTAAAAGCTGGTGTTCATTTGAGTTTTTGATTACTTGCGTGCTACACAGTGATGAAGAATAGGTCACCACAGTTATGGTAGATATCTAGATAGGTTAGGACTTTTTTGAAGGTGGAGGAGTGGATATCAATTCTGGGACCTTGCCCTTGGCATTGATTTTTTCTTTTCTTTCAGGTGGCAGAAGAACAGTGTAAACACATTAATATTCACTATATATATGTACAGGTAGTCCTCGGCTTATGGCCACAACTGAGCTCAAACTTTCTCTTGTTAAGTGAGACATTTGTTAAGTGAGTTTTCCCCCACTTTATGACTTCTCTTGCCACAGGTGTTAAGTGAATTGCTGCAGTTGTAAAGTTAGTAACAGGGTTGTTAAGGGAATCTGACTTTCCCCATTGGCTTTGCTTGTCAGATGGTCACAAAAGGGGATCACGTGACCCTGGGACACAGCAAAGGTCATAAGTACGAGTCAGTTGCCAAGCGTCTGAATTTTGATCTATTCTATTCCATATTCCGTTCCTATTCTATTCTATTCTATTCTACTCTACTCTACTCTACTTTCTATTCTATTCTACTCTACTCTACTTTCTACTCTACTCTACTCTACTCTCTACTCTACTCTACTCTACTCTACTCTACTCTACTCTACTCTACTCTACTCTACTCTACTCTACTCCACTCCACTCCACTCCACTCCACTCCACTCCACTCCACTCCACTCCACTCTATTTGTATGGAGGGGTTCTTTCGGAACCATAACACTATTCTATTCTATTCTATTCTATTCTATTCTATTCTATTCTATTCTATTCTATTATTATATTCATTAAGATGGAAAGAAAGATTTTCCTTGGAATGAAATAGAGAAGATATACCACTGTTTTTCCAGGATGTTTTCTATTTTATTTCATACTGCAAGAAACAGAGAGAGAAGAAATTAATCTGTTGCTTCAAATGTCTTGAATATAGCTTTATCACCTCAACCATGTGGCAGAGGGTGATAGGTGTTCTAAGGAGACATATTTTGGGGGGGCAGAAATGTAGTGATAATAAGAGAAAATACTTTGGTTGTTTTCTTTGCATGCGTTACTAAAGATACCAAGCTGTGTATGTTTACTTCAGGTTAAACCTTGTTGTGCTCAGAAGAATTAATTCCCAGGTTGAGTTACATCAGATTCCAGTCTAAGATGGATAAATATATTCTCCTTCCTCGTGAATCATTTTCTAGCCAATCAAAGCAAAGGAAGAAGAGTGATATATTTTTTTTTTGTTAATATTTCTTGACAGTCAGTCTGATACCATATGCTAAGCCCAAACTGCAGCTTGCTTATTTGTAGCTTCGTGTCTCATTTGAAGCTGGCTGCTATGGTTTGCAAACCATGATTTGTGGGGTATTGGAAGCTCCAGGAAAGTGTGGTTTACTCTACAAACCCTACTAGGGACACAACAGTTGCTTGAATCATTCATTTTCAGCATCATTCGAGACTGCATGTTGCAGGGAAGGGAAGGGCAGGTTTTTTAATAGTGTTATTTATGGACAGAAAAAAATAATCAGAAAATGCAAATGTATAGGATGCCTCAATTCTAATTTGTGGACCAGCTCCCTTCAGAAGGAGCTGCTTCTAAGAGAGTCTTGGACTCCCTTATGGGGAGATACAGCTGTTCCAGCTCACGATCTGGTTAGTCCTTCCACATGATAGGTGTGCACACATGTGTATGTAGATGTGTGGACACACACACACACACACACACACACACACACACACACACACACACAGACACAGAGAGAGACAGACAGAGACAGACATGCAGAGAGAGAGAGAGAGAGAGAGAGAGGGAGGGAGGGAGGGAAGGAAGGAAGAATGGCAGTTGCCAAAATGCTGATAGTCCATTTTTAGCTTGACAGCTACTGTTTATTTTGCACACTTGTGCAAGTGTAAAAGTGCACTTTATCCATTATGGGAGGCTCCCATTTTCTAAAATACTCTGCTTTGTTTTCATTTTAGACAGACAAATACAATGCACAATAATATAGA
>NW_015393523.1:5100-8700 GCF_001527695.2 Protobothrops mucrosquamatus | reverse complement strand
GTTAGCTACTCAAACCTGAAGAAGAATGGTTTGCGGGCCAAACACGATACAGTTAGTCCTTCCTTAGCGACTGTTCAAAGTTAGGATGGACACCCCCCCCCCCCAAAGCTACTTACAACCGGGTTCCAGAATTCTGAAGGCTGCAGAAGGAAGGAAGGAAGGAAGGAAGGAAGGAAGGAAGGAAGGAAGGAAGGAAGGAAGGAAGGAAGGAAGGAAGGAAGGAAGGAAGGAAAAGGAGGGAGGGAGGGAGGGAGGGAGGGAGGAAAGAAAGAAAAGAAAGGAAAGAAAGAAAAAAAGAAAGGAAGGAAGGAAGGAAGGAAGGAAGGAAGGAAGGAAGGAAAGGAAAAAAAGGAAGGAAGGAAGGAAAGGAAGAAAAGGAAGGAAGGAAGGAAGGAAGGAAAGAAAGAAAGAAAAGGAAGGAAGGAAGGAAGGAAAGAAAGAAAGGAAAGAAAGAAAGAAAGGAAGGAAAGGAAGGAAGGAAAGAAAGAAAGAAAGGAAAGAAGGAAGGAAAGAAAGAAAGAAAGAAAGAAAGAAAGAAAGAAAGAAAGAAAGAAAGAAAGAAAGAAAGAAAAACTAAAAACATTGCTTATTCTATGCCAGATAGAATCAGCCTCCTCACTTTGTAGAAAGCAGTTCCATCAACTGTATATAGTTTGTATGTCTTGCCTGGGCTGTCAGTCTCTCCAGAGTTTCACCCTCCAGAATTATTTTTATCAATGAGATTGCAAAAGCCGCCTCCAGTAGAATGATTCATTGGTGTGTGTGCAATGTTTTGCGGTACATTTCTCCCCATGTTCCTGTCTTTCATCACACCATGCTCTTTACACTGTTGTGTAAAGATGTCTACTACTACACACTGACTATGCTTGCATAGCACACACTCTGAAGTGCAAGCTGGCCCTTAGCCTTTTAGTTTTGTATGCTGCATGAATCGGGGGCCCCGTAGTCCGTTGATGGTTTAACGCATCATGCAAAGATGGAAGAAGTGAATCAGTCAAACTCTCCTGGAGGTAGAAAGGTGTAATGGTCTGTGGGAATGTTCTTGAGACAGCAGGAGGAGGAGGAGGAGTCTGGCAGTGGTCAGATAAGAGGCAGCTGACCCCACAGAAAGCATGGGACCATGGCAAACATCTGAGAAGGGACCCCCCCCTAGTTTCTTGAACTCTAAAGGTGCGTGTGAACATTCAGTCTTGCAAGATTCTGTTGATGAAACCTTACAATAAAATAGAATTACTTCATCTGGGTGTGTTTCCTGCCCAGACTACCTCTAAGGGTTCCCATGGAGACGTCCATGGATGGGTTCCCATGCCGTAATGCTAATGTATTAGGCTACTTTCTGGGGCAGGTCTGGCAAACTAAAGATGGTTCTGCAAAAGCTGAGCCAATAACCATGCCAAAGACCCAGGAACCTGGTGAGTAGACTGCTTCCTTGGACCCCCTCCAGATCAGAACAGGACGGGAGATCTTAAGAGAAGGCGAGCGATATATACCAATTCTGTTATTTCTATTTAGTTAATTTATAATTTCCAAATATTGTTTTTTTTCCTTCCTTGTTTTTTTCTCTCTCTCCCCTTTGAACTTCTCAAGGTCTCCTATATCTTTACCTTATGTGAACTTCTTGGTTGGCTCCAACGTAGAGATCCGTGATTAAAATAACAAGGGACCATTTACTTGATAGAAGGCATTAAAATGGATTGTGCCGGATCAGTATTTTGCTTTCAAAGCACTTTGCTTAATTGGTTGGAACTCACCTGAATCACGAAAGCCAAAGAATAGCCAACTGGATGCATATCAACACGCCGTACCATCAAATATCGGCAGCTGGCTGGGCCTGGAAGCTTTATAGCATCAGACCAGGTTTCCACTTGTGTGGGGGGAGAAAGTTGTGGGCCAGAATGGGAAGTTGAGAAGAACATCTTGGAAGACGGACGAGGACAAATCGCTTCTTACTTTTGCTTGAGAACATTGCGTGGACCTATTTGTGAAATCATTAGGAATCAGGCTTTACTCAACAGAAAACGTGAGTCTGTGGAGAAAGAAGGAGAAACGAGAGGTTGCGTGGAAAAATAAGCCAGAAAACTGAGGACCACCAGAAACTGGTTCATGCATTTAGAAAGCTCCTACTACAGTGGTTCTCAACCTTTTTAATGCCGCGACCCCAACCGGTCGTAAGTTGAGAACTAAACCGGTCATAAGTCAAGGACTAAACCAGTCGTAAGTCGAGGACTAAACCGGTCGTACGTCGAGGACTACCCAACCGGTCGTAAGTCGAGGACTTTCCCTGCCCGGGAGCGCCACGCATGTGTGGTTCCGCCCCCTACACCGGCCGAGGCATAGCTGGCAAGCGGCAGAGACGGAGCAGGCCGACCACCAGCTGGCCCAGCCCAAGGGAGGTAAGGCACCCGCCGGAAAAGGGGGAAAAAATGGCGGACAAAAAAAATGGCGGGCAGCCTTGCTTGGCGACCCCCGTGAAATGGTCGGTCGACCTCAAATGGGGTCCCGACCCACAGGTTGAGAACCACTGTCCTACTATCTCTTCCTGCCAGCAGACAGGGCTAAACTTGAATAGATCCATCTTTTCTTAATTTTTTTTAGATCATGCATTTCAGGAAACTTGGTTTTTTACTGTCAGAAGGAAGGGGCCAATTTTGGCAACATTTCTGATTGGGTCCATTCAATCAATGAACCTCTGTAGAATTGTCCTGGGCCAGCTATAGTGCCAATAACAGCTAGGGCACCAAAGATGTCCCTTCAAAATGTTGCTTATCACTCCATTTGTGAAACTAAATTCTGAAGATTTCAAACTTCCTGGTTTGGGTGAACTTTGCCAAAGATAACCTTAAAACATTCAGATATATATATAAAAATTAGTATTAAAACAATTCACCAAACATACCCTTGTTTAATATAACACAGCGTATGAATTCAATCACTAAATCACTTGCTTCTGGATGAACCATTAAAGTAAGTGTGTGCGTTAGCTATTCCAGCTGGAATTAATGAAAACTCTTATTCAAGAGTTTTAGTTTTTCATATCTACCTTCATGTGGTTGAGGTCTAGAATTCTTAGAACGTCTTTAAGCATTTGAAGAATGTAGCGGACATTGGGAAACACATGATTTCTCTGCTTTTCCATTACTGGCAAATGGGAGGGATATTGTAAGTGGCAATGTGATGCCAGCAATAATAATCAAGTATGTTTTCATTTTTTAGAAGAAAATAAATATTTAACCTGGCTTAGAATTCCAGCTCAATCACAAAGCCTACTGGATAATCTTGGGGCAGATTAATATTAGGGTTGCAAAAACAGAGTTGATCACAAGATGGCAGCAAACACTTGAAATGTGCTGTATCTCTTCCCTGCCATCTAGTGGACCATTTATATTCTTGCAGTTTAGATTTAGTAGCTTTACACCACTAGGAGGCCTCCAAGACAGGTTGACCATTACATGCCATTAAGTTGGTGTCATCTATTAGCATTAACACGGATTTTCTCCATGACGTTGTATCCTTAACTTGGTCCTTCAAGTCTTCCAATAGCCCCTTCATTGCCTGTAACTGAGTCCATCCACCTGACTGTTGGCTGTCCTCTTCTTCTTC
>NW_015393523.1:0-1158 GCF_001527695.2 Protobothrops mucrosquamatus | reverse complement strand
ATACCATTTCGGACAAATGGCTGTCCAGTCTCTTCTTAAAAACCTCCAGTGTTGGAGCATTCACCGCTTCTGGAGGCAGGTGGTTCCACTGGTTAATTGTTCTAACTGTCAGGAAGTTTCTCCTTAGTTTTAAGTTGCTTCTCTCCTTGATTAGTTTCCATCCATTGCTTCTCGTCCTGCCTTCAGGCGCCTTGGAGAACAGCTTGACTCCCTCTTCTTTGGGGCAGCCCCTGAGATACTGGGAGACTGCTATCACGTCACCCCCGCCCGCTCCTTCTTTTCATTAGGACTAGAGTCTAGACATACCCAGTTCCTGCAACCCTTCTTCACACGCTTTAATCCTCCTAACTGCTCTTCTTTGCACATTCTGGGGGGGGGGGGTAGGCTAAGCCCCATCCACCTTAAAACCCCCGAGTTTCAGAAACACCCATCTACCTAAGAGAAGCAGGCGGCACCACCTTTCCCACGAACGCCCTGACTCTCCAAAGGGCGAGAACCGGAGGTGTATCCACACATTCCCCCCCCCCCACCACCATATACACACAGACACTTTGTGCCCCTCTTCCCTCCCGCCCCCTCCAGAGCGGAGCGAAGCCCCATCTCGGCGCCCTGCTGCGACGGAGAACCGGAGGTGAGGGCTGCACCGCCGCGCTCCGAGGCCCCCTTTTCCCCGCCGGCCGGCCAATCAGCGGCCGAGCGGCTGCTAACGGGCTGGGGGCGTGGCCTCGCGCGCCTCTCTCTGTGCCTCCCCCTCCCCCCTCCGGCGGGTGAGTGACAGGCGGGCGCTGAGGAGCGGCGAGGACGTCGAGCGCCCCCCGCGCGTGCGACGAGGCGGCCCTGACGGGGCAGCGCGGCCCGCCCGCTCCCTCCGCCTCGCCCCGCCGGCACCCCCAGCCCCACCACCACGGCCACGACGGCCACGAGCACCACGGCGGCGGCGGCGGGGTCCGGGCTCCTCACCCGCCCCCCGATGACTGCGGCAAACGGCGGCGGCGCCCACGACGACTTCGACTTCAGGCTCATCTTCGGCGAGGAGGAGGAGGAGGAGGAGGAGGAGGAGGACGGCGGGCACCAGCCGACGGGGCCTGTCCCCGCCGCCGCCTCAGCAGCAGGTGCGCCCAGCCGGGCAGGCCGTGGGAGGGGAGGGGAGGGGAGGGG
>NW_015393522.1:7060-14224 GCF_001527695.2 Protobothrops mucrosquamatus | reverse complement strand
CTGTGGCATAATGGACCCAACCGCCTCAGGCCTCCACTCAGGGCTGTCTGTCAAAATAAGGGCTAATATATTTTGTTAGCATATTAGCTTGCCATTTTTGTTAGAAGGAGAAAGCAGCTGGCTGGTGACAGGTGGCAAGAGTTAGGAGGTAGAGCCAAGCTCCAAATATCATCCTATCACATTGGGTGAGGGTTGGGTGTAGGGAGCATGGATACCATTTTATAAGGTGGTTCAGATCTGGATTAGAAATCAAGCACCAGATGGCAGCAGACTGTTACATTGCTGCCTTGTAATGATGGAGAAGATTTTTGAAACCCAGACATGGTTGCCCGGCAGAAACATGAATGCCTAGATAGAGGAAAGTATCTGCCACTACAAAACTGTTTGGTTCCGGTGCAATCTAGTTATAGAGAATTAGATGAAAGGCAACCAGTTTTTGGCCATGGGGCCTACCTTGGGTTTAAAAAGGTAAAAAAAAAACAACAACCCCAGCCTCCAGAAAGCCCTAGGCTATCTCTTATGTAATCATCGTCTTCTCTCTTTCTAATCAAAGTTTGTCTTTGTGTAGTTTGTGTGTGGGTATAAATGTATACTTCCCAAACTTCTATGTCAACTGTGAAAACAATGGAAATCCCACTTGTCTCAATTTGTGGATTCATTCTGTAGGATGCCACAGAATATTCAATTTGCCATCAGCATTTGAAGTGGGCATTGTTTCTTCTGTAGTTTCTGGAAATCAAATCCAAGTTTAAAGACAAAATGGTTAGGTTTCCATCAAGTATGGTAAAATATGGAGCCATTAATTAAAGGCAACTTACCAACGGAGTACATGAAGTGAATATATTCATCAGCAATCAAGCTTTCCTGTTTTGGCCAAACTCACTTTAAGCGAGTGGGTGTTGCTAGGAAACTAGGTTGGGAGGGGGAAGAGATTGTTATATTCAGTTCTTAAACACTTAAAGGTACATTTATGAAGTGTAATCTTTACTTTTTGCTTGAGATTAATTTGCAAATGCATGCATTTAAATTATTTAGGGTCAATAAACTTTTAAAGGCTTCTGTGAAGCATCTTTTAAGCATTGTTTATCAGGGAATACTCCAAAACCCTCCCAATTAACTTGTATCAAAAGTTAAAATATCTGTGCAACTAAAGTAGCAGCTCTGAATAAATTAATAAATTGAGCTGTACTGCTTCAGTTCTCTCTCTCTCTCTCAGCCGCCCTCCTTCCCTCTGCAACTGGAGGGAGTTATGTATACTTACAGCTATAGCACTACAAATTTCAAGATCAAAAAATGGATTAGGATTTCTATGTGTGTGCATCTCTGTGTTACATAGTTTCTGCCCGTTCAGGGCGATCTGTGAGCTCTTTTAGGGCTGCTTAAGGCATTTTTGTCCCTTCAGATAAAGGTAAATTCTGTTGTCTTTTGAGTCCAAAACATTTGCGCAGGTCTTAGACTTACTTCCCTTCCTCATCTCTCATTTCTCAAGCCAGACTATTCATCTTTAGATTGTAGGAATTGACCTGGTTCAAATTAGACTTATGTAGGGCAACCAAGTGCTTAATGCAAATAGTTGCAGATGATTCAAAGCAGGTTGAGCCCTCCTCCAGAGAATTGCTGAGCCAAACAAACAAACAAACAAGCAAACAAATGATAGATAAATAGATAGATAGATTAATATATAAATAAATAAAATAAAAATAAAAACAAAAATATGGGGCAGGCAGCCTGTAATGCAAGAGCAACAGGCAATCCTTGACCTCATTTGGCAATCATTTTGCATGGTGTCACATTAGAGAAATAGGTTCCATTCCAGGCAACCTGTTACATAGGAAAGACAGGGTGTCAGTAGATAAAAGATTGTATGAGTAAGAAAGAATAGGCAGCTTCAACTGCTCATCACTTCCTTCTACATCATCCTGCTTGCAACACATTTCATCTGATGGAATGCAGGCTTTGATAGAAGAAAAGATTGTCCTTTTTGATCTTGGTCAAGCCAAAATGAGATTGTGAAAAAGAGTAAAGTGTACATGCAGGGAATCCTCCTCTTTTAGATCCTGGTTAAATGACTCATAGAAGAGCTACATGCATGTGAAGCCATATTCTGAGACACCTCGTGTATATTTCTTAATGGACCACTTTCCCCCACACACACACCCGTGCTCTCTTTTCTTCCGTATTTCAGAGAAAACGGAAATCATCACAAAGTAACTATGTCTATGTTAAATTATATAGGCAGCAATGTAATTCTTTTCCTCCAACTCATCAGTTTTTCTCCTAGTAAACTGATTATTGTCTTTTGAAATGGAAATGCACAAATGAATTAATTAAAAAAGGAAAGAGAGGGCCAAGAGAAAAAGAAATAACAATAAAAAGTCATTCATTCTCATAGCTGTCTAGACTATCCACTTCATTAGATGCATGGAATATTATATTCCGATGTGTGGGCATTGGGGAAGCAGTGAAGTTAGGAGAAATTAAATACAGAAGGTATGGATAATGCTGTTTTGATGGTGGCCTTTTGTAAAAGAGTCCTTATGCACAGCAAGGACATTCTTGCATCGATGGGTTCATTGTATTTTATGGCAAATAGTACTGAACTTCTTAATGAATTATAGGGCATCTATCTTGCATTACAGCTGGCAGTTGTCCTTCATTTGCTCAAGAACAGCCTCCAAGTTTTGGCAGTGTCTTCTACTCCTACTGTGGCTTCAACAGGTGCCTGCTGATACCAAATCCTACTGAAAGAAAAATGTTAACAATAGATGGCTTGAATGGTTCTGCAAAACCAAATGGGTAGTATTATAATGCCTGAAGGTTGTGTTGCATACCCTGGTTGCTATAGTTAGCCATGATAAAAATATAATGTTACAGTCCATGAGAACACTGCAGTTATTTGAGCAAATTATTTAAGACAATCATACAAGAAGCAATGTGTCATTCGCTTTTATCAGTAACATTGATATAGTACAATCTTTCCTAGGCAAGGCGTGTTTTCAGAAATAAATCCTATTGAGTGCGGTGGCTTTAATTTCCAGGCATTAATTCCTAAGTATACACAGTAGCTTTTTTCCAACCTGCTGCCCTCCAGATGTGCCCTCAGATAACATGGACAAAGAGTGTTCTAGGTATTAAGTTCAACACATTATCAGAATAAGGGTTGCAACCTTAATATTAATTTCTGGGCGACATATCTATGTATGTATAAATATTTTGCTCATTCTACATTATCAAGTCAGATTAGATGAATCCCATCTTATTATGTATGCGCATATGTGTGTATATATATTTAAAGTGTATATATGTATGCATGTGTTTGTGTATGTATATGTGTATACACACACACATACACACACAGAGCCACTTTTGAACAAGAAAATAACATTTAATAAAAATTAATGTTCAAAAAGAAACAAGACAAGATTTCTGCCTCATTGTCCCTTTTTTGTTTATTTTGTTTATTTTTATATTTTTTAATTTTATTTTGTTTTAGTTCTTGAAATACTTAACTGAGATATAAGGCAAGATGAGAGGATCATGGATGTAAAGATTAAAAACCAGTCATATAAGTTAAGAGTTTTTGCAGATGATTTGATTTCAGTCTTGGTAAATCCCTTAAAAAGAATTGAATTCCTAATGAGTAAATTAAAAGAATTTGGTGCCTTAGCAGAGTTTAAGATTAATAAACAGAAGACAAAAATGTGAACAAAAATATGCAGATACAAGATAAAGTAGACTTGATGAACAAAACAGATTCTTTTTGAAGGGGATTGTAAACTGAAACCAAGAGAAGATCTGATAACCGAAGGATATTCATGACAATGGTACAATTATCAGAAAGGTTTGAAGGAGATAAAATGCTTTATGGTTATAAACAAAGTAAGACAGATTAGCCATTGTCTATCCACTGCAAGATGAAGGCCTGTCAGACCTTCAATGTATTTCGTATTTCTTTCTTATGCCTTCATTTTCGGGTTCTGTTATTCTATTGGGGGGAGGGGACCTAGGGGTGTTCTGCAGTATACTTCCTTTGCTTTGTTCTATCCTCTTTGAAGTATCTTTTGGGGTGTGTGAAAGGAATGTGCCTCTGGCCATCTGCCTTATCTCCAGGTGGGCGGGAAGAAGCAGCGGAGAAACTTGACAGCCTTGAGAACAGCGTCTTATCAGTTCTTTCCCACAACAACTTAGCACCTATGGATTGGTTCAATTCAAACCAGCCAGATGGACAGTTGGGGTGGGGTTTGAAAAGATTCTTTTAATGTAACATTTTGTGCGGGAAATCCTCAGATCCTGCCTTATTATCCTGCTATCAATACCTTCCAATAAAAGTTCCTGTTGAGACAATACAAGTTTCCAGATTTCTGCTTTCTTGTGAGGTTTAACTGACACTGTTCCTTACAAGGCCTCTTCTGCATGTTTCCAACCAATATGGTCCTGAGCTTTCTTGTGCCAACTGGACCCACAATACTTGCCAATGTTGTCAATGCATCTTATTTTAGGTCTCTTCTGTGGATGCTTTTTATCAGGTGGAATCCATTTTATGAGTGCCTTGGTCCACCTGCCATCAGTTCTTCTTGCTATGTGATCAGCCCATTTCCATTTCAATTCTTTCATTCTCTTGATGATATCATATACTTTCATTTGTTCTCTAATCCATGTGCAGGTCTTTCTATCTTGTCTTGTAATGCCGAGCATGTACAGTATCTTTTCATGGCTCTTTGCACCATTCATAGCTTTTGTATTGATTGTGAGGTTAGTGTCGATGTTTCACTGGCATATGTTAGAGCAGGTAGCACACACTGATCAAAAACTTTTCTCTTCAGGCATAGGGTGAGATTGTTCTTGAAAATTATGCTTAACTTGCTGAATACACATATACATACACACATATATATGTATATATAATTGTATATATACAAAAACAATTTATGCCGGCATACTTTTCATGTGTGTGTGTGTGTAGCAATAGCACTTAGATTTATATACTACTTCACAGTGCTTTACAGCCCTCTCTAAGTAGTTTACAGAGTCAGTCTATTTCCCCCAACAATCTGGTTACTCATTTTACCGACCTCGGAAGTTGGAAGGTTGAGTCAACCTTGAGCCAGTGAGACTTGAACTGCCAAACTGCTGGCAGCCAGGAGTCAGCAGAAGTAGTCTGAAGTACTGCATTCTAACCACTGCGTCACCAGGGCTGTGTGTGTGTGTGTGTGTGTGTACAAGACTGGCAACTGGTCGTAACCTTACTGATTTAATGCAGATAAGTTATGGAAAATGACTGGATTCCCTGACTTCATTTCCCTTTCCCCCCACCCCCAGCATTGCCTGCACCTGAAGGAAAATGACCACCATTTACTCCCCTAAATGTGGAATTGGGCAGGTTGGACAAGTATGGTTGGAACTGTGTATTTAGCTAACTATCAGATTACTCGACCAAATGGTTGCAGATTCAAAGATGCTCCATGCCTATGGTTCATCAGTCTATTCTTGAGCAGGTTCCAGTACTCTTCTGAAAGAGCACTAAACCTATATCCAAAAATGATAAGACACCAGCGTGGAGGAGGGACAAGGGGTGAGGTGGGAGATTGTACTCAATAACAAGCACACTCTGTCCTTGGTCAATGATCCAAGGGAATGATAGTCTGGTAGTGAGTGATCAAGGAACCCGTTTCTTCTTTTGTGGTGGGTGATCCTGAAAAACATGCAGTTGTGATTGGCCTGTGCACCACAGTACTCAGTACGCATAATACCTACTGCTAACAAAGCCAGAAAAGAATAGGCAAATTTGAATTAGAATACAATACGTCAAATCATTCTTCCTTCTTCACCCCATGCCAAATTCCTGTTATTCTTGTTTTAGGTTTTAACAAGACTAGAGACTTTAATTTATTGTGTGAATTTTAAACCCACAAGATTCCAGATCTGGCAATAAGTCTATACTTATAAATGTATTTGTATGAGTTTGAGCAGGGAAGAAATAAGGATCTGTTATAGTCATAAGGAAGGAAACTCCCATGACGCACAGATGGCATTTCCTAAGTATTTGCTTCTCTATCTTTTGCTACTAACATAAACATAAGCTCAGTATCTTCACTGTTACATTTGACAAACTGAAGCCACCTCTTTCCTTGTACTATAATATCAGTAACAAAGGAAAACCTGTCATCAAATCTTTTTCAGCTATCTGTATATTTTGAGGCTGTCAAAATTGACAGTATTAATGTAACATAAGAAGAATTTAAAACAGGAAACTATGTTTTAAAATTCTTATTAAACAGCACAGCAAAATAAAGAAGGGTAGCTGATTAAAAGAAAATAGTGATATAGTATCTAGTGGCATTTAAAAATAGCACATTGGAGCCAAATTACTTTGGGTTCCATTATAAAATCACTATATTGTCTTGATAATGTCAGACAAGTTCCGTTATGATCATTATGCGTCATAAATAGGCACTAAAATAGGCAAACTGGCTACATTCCAATGCTAGAAGTAAGGGCTTCTCAATGGGATCAGCTTACCCTGTTGTGCCCCCCCCCATGCAAATTTGGATAGGTAAGAGACAATGATAAACCCACATATTTCTTTCAAGCCCTGGGGTGCTTTTCTTCTACTAGAGTTGAGGAAACATCTCTGTATACCAGCTGCTCTCAATCTATGGGTTGCGACCCCATTTGGGGTCAATCGACCATTTCACGGGGGTTGCCAAGCAAGGCTGTCCGCCATTTTTTTTGTACGCCATTTTTCCCCCTTTTCCGGCGGGTGCCTTACCTCCCTTGGGCTGGGCCAGCTGGTGGTCGGCCTGCTCCATCTCTGCCGCTTGCCAGCTACGCCTCGGCCGGCGCAGGGGGTGGAACCATTTAATAATTTAATTTAATAATTTAATTTATATACCGCCCTTCTCCCGTAGGACTCAGGGCGGTGCACAGCATATTAAAACAGACAAACAAAATACATCAAAGAACAAAAAAAAACCCCCATAAAACCAAATTAAAAGCCAAATATTCGAAGCTGTGTGTCAATTAAAATTTTCTTAAAATCATCCCTACCTAAAATCCTCCCTAGGTCAGGCCCGCTTGCTGGAAAAGCCATGTCTTGAGGGCGCGGCGGAAAGTAAGGAGATCCGGAATCGTCCGGATCTCGGGGGGTAGTTCGTTCCAGAGGGT
>NW_015393522.1:0-4140 GCF_001527695.2 Protobothrops mucrosquamatus | reverse complement strand
GCCGAGACCGCCGAAAGTCTAAAGGCCCAAAGGCAAACGGCTACCCGGCCGCGCTCTCGTCCTCTCACACTCCCGGGGAACTCACCGGGGAGGTCGACCTGGGGACTGGGCTCTTCCGGCTCCTCAAGGGGTCTCCGGCTCTTCGGGGGGTCCTCCGACTCCTCGCGGGTCTCCTCGCGGGTCTCCAAGACCCCCCCCCGCATCATTTCGGCTCCCCTACGGCGGAGCTACAAAACCAGCGTCCGCCATCTTTCGAGCATGCGCGGCACTCCCGGGCAGGGAAAGTCCTTGACTTACGACCAGTTGGGTAGTCCTCATCTTACGACCGGTTTAGTCCTCGACTTACGACCGGTTTAGTCCTCGACTTACGACCGGTTGGGGGTCGCGGCATTAAAAAGGTTGAGAACCACTGCTGTATACCATATGGCCTTTCTCAAGTGCAGTGTACAATCATATCCCGCTAGCAATGTTGATATAACACACCACTGAAAGCCCGGCAATCTTCTATACATGGAATTGCAGAAAGAGTACGCTCTCAGACTTTGCCATAGATGGAAAATGTCTTGGATTGGCTTTGCTATTGAAGTCATTGAAACATAGCTTTTACCTACATATAAGAAGGGAGCCTTTGTTACATAAAGATCCCTTTCATTCCAGGAATCCCATTCACCAACTAGGAACTCCCCTGATATCATCACATAAACTGCCTGATTTCAATGGCT
Source organism: Protobothrops mucrosquamatus (assembly GCF_001527695.2). Taxonomy (NCBI): domain Eukaryota; kingdom Metazoa; phylum Chordata; class Lepidosauria; order Squamata; family Viperidae; genus Protobothrops; species Protobothrops mucrosquamatus. The sequence goes on along the minus strand of NW_015393522.1, from coordinate 3,418 downwards.
TTTGCTGAATCAGGGCATTCCTACTAAATGCAGCCTCTCACTATCTTTTAATGCACATTCTAAGTATGTGGTCCACAGCCAAGAATAAATCAAAATTCAGATCATTTTGGGGTAAGAATTTGCCTAAATCTCCATATTTCACCATAAATGCAGTGACAAGAACGTGAGTTTTCCAAGAAAGAAAACAGTAAGAGAAAGCAAACCTGACAGATTCATCACAGTACCATTTTTGCCAGGGACAGTCTTCTTACAGAAATACACCAGGCTGTGGTGGACTCCCGTTGCAGCAATTGAGATGTATTGAACTTTCATGGTATGCATGGATGCTCCCAGCTTGTTCAATGGAATTCATCCCAGGTGTGTATACAGAACATACTTCTTTATCAATCAGGTTTTCCAAGGAACTGACTGTATTTGTGACCTTTTAAAAAAAATATAATACATCTCATAGGCCAGTGGTTCTCAACCTGTGGGTTGGGACCCCATTTGGGGTCGATCGACCATTTCACGGGGGTCGCCAAGCAAGGCTGTCCGCCATTTTTTTTGTCCGCCATTTTTTTGTCTGCCATTTTTTTTCCCTTTTCCCTTACCTCCCTTGGGCTGGGCCAGCTGATAGTCGGCCTGCTCCGTCTCTGCCGCTTGCCAGCTACGCCTCGGCCGGCGCAGGGGGCGGAACCACGCATGCGTGGCGCTCCCGGGCAGGGAAAGTCCTCGACTTACGACTGGTTGGGTAGTCCTCGACTTACGACTGATTTAGTCCTCGACTTACGACCGGTTTAGTCCTCGACTTACGACCGGTTTAGTCCTCGACTTACGACCGGTTGGGGGTCGCAGCATTAAAAAGGTTGAGAACCACTGTCATAGGCATTGCCTAAATATTTCTCAGCCTGGTTTTCCTCAATGTGGTGTCCCCCAGATGTGATAAAACTGGATTTTCACTGGCAGAACCATGTTGTCAAGAAACATTTGAAATTGTAGCTCAGGCACATTCAGAGGACACCAATTTGGCAGAAAAGTATACTAGCAAAGGATTACATTATTCTGAAATAGAGTATTTTAAAATATTTATTTCAATTCTTCTCCATCATGAAAATGACAACCTAGAACCTGGATGGACAAGCGGGAGCCCTTGAACTTTGTATGCAGCCCCAGATCTTATTTTATGTCTCCTATTTCATGCAAAGCTACCTGATTGGACTGCAGAAATCCAAATTAGCACTAGATAGCAGCAAAAAGGCCAGAGTTTTCAGTGTATATTTGTTACCATCTAGTGACCATCCAAAGTTTTGAAGCCCAGATCTGGTATCCCTAAGTTCATACACAAATCGTTCTGCTGAAATCTGGTGGTAAATACTTATCATTGCATCAACATCAAGTCACAAACCAAATCCCAGTTGCAAAGGCTAAGCAGCCTTTGTTTTTCTGAGGGAAACTAAGAGTCAAAAATGGCAGAAGGGAGGTGAAGGAAACCAAGCAAACCAAATAAATTAGCCTGGTTCAAGAGATCCAGTTCAAGCGTTAGGAATGCAAGAAGGACCACAGAACAAAGACTGTTACAGAAGTAGAGATCTTTCAGGGCAACTGAGGTTGCAGCATTCTGATTTACAAAGGACAGAATCTGCAAAGCCATATCTTTAGTCAGATTCCTTCCCTCCCCTTTGCCATTTTTCCACCTTGTCATCTTTTGACCTTCTACTGGTGCCATCCTGAGGTCTGGATGTCCTTGATGTCATTTCAGCATCTGAATTCTCTATAGCTGAATGAAAACAGAAAGATTTAAGGCATATCTCCATTCAGACATGAGACAAGCTTCTTGAATTCTGAGTCGAGCTTCTACCTGCTCATCTAGATGAAAATGTCTCCAGCTGGGCCTGACTAGGGGGTCAAAATAATTTGAAAGGTGCAGGCACCCCCCCCCCCTTTAATGAAGAGAAAGACTAGGGGTGATATGATAGCAGGGTTCCTATATCTCAGGGGTTGCCACAGAGAACAGGGAGTCAAGCTATTCTCCAAAGTACCTGAAGGCAGGACAAGAATGGAAACTAACCAAAGAGAGAAGCAACCTAGAACTAAAGAGAAATTTCCTGATAGTTAGAACAATTAATCAGTGAACAACCTGCCTCCAGAAGTTGTGAAGAAGAGACTGGACAATCATTTGTCTGAAATGGTAGGGTTTCCTGCCTGAGCAGGGCGTTGGACTAGAAGACCTCCAAGGCCCCTTCCAACTTTATTATTATTATTATTATTATTATTATTATTATTATTATTATTATTATTATTATTATTATTATTATTATTATTATTTATCACAGTCAGCCAGATGTTCAGACTGGATTTGGCATTTTTGTATACCTATCGAGTCCTTACCAAGGACCTGGGATAGGCAGATGCGGATGTTTGATGGTATTACAGATATCGTCGCAGGATGGAAGCAGTTCCTAATAAGGCTGCCTTTTGCAATTGACTAATGGCGAATTTGTCAATGCCAATGGTGTTCAAGTGGTGCTTCAGTTGTTTTGGGATTGCACCCAAGGTGCCTATTACTATTGGTACTACATCATCATCATCATCATCATCATCATCACTATTATTATTATTATTATTATTATTATTGTTATTGTTGTTGTTGTTGTTGCTGTTGTTATTATTATTATTATTATTATTATTACATCATCATCCTACTTGAAGAAAGAATCTGGCCCTGATCTAGACCCAGTATAAGGTGTTGTTATAGGTTGAAAGAAGAGCTCAGGTTGAATCAATTGTAGAATCTTGCTTATGTTTACTTACATTGATGTAGCATTTTATGTGAATATAATGTGCAATATAAATGTTCTTCACTGTACCTTTCGTGTAAGAACAGAATTTTTATTATTGTGCTAATCTGCATTTACTAATTGACTCCAGAGTTCTTGCCTGGAAAGGAGGCTGTAAATTCAAGCCATTTCCTTATCTTATTCCCTTCTACACTGAAGTACAGATATTGCTTGTTAGAATAATAATTAGAGCTTTGCATACGTCTATAGCAAACTGTTATGTTTCTTTTCAAAGAATGTGTCTGTAATGTTTTTACCTCATGGAAGATGTCATGCCTCTGTTGTGATTATCTTGTTTCCTTATCAATTTGTAAAGCAATTCTTTCTGTCCGTTGGGATTTTCTGTCAGCGTATACACATGCTCCATTGTCACATTCTGTAGAAAAGTTATATAATCTGGTGCGGTTGTTTTTTTCTTGCCTGAGTTCAGAAGATCAGTAACTCACCATAACCTGTTAACTTTAGATCAGTAATGAACATTGGACCCTCTCTAGCTGTTTGGCTCTTCTGGGTGCGTTCTTTTCTGCCACAATGGCACAGAATCTTAAATGGGAGGACATAGGCAGGAGGTATAAGCTTCTGTGTTTCTGCTGCCTATGCAA
>NW_015393521.1:22326-24784 GCF_001527695.2 Protobothrops mucrosquamatus | reverse complement strand
AGCAGCACACCCTCTCCCAAGGACCCAGCTGGGCCAGGAAAGACCCTTCCAGGCAGATGCAGTTTTTTGGGGGTGGGGGGGCCAGGAATACGGCCGAGTCCAAAGACACGGAGGCCTCCTGCAAATGGCTGGCCCGGAGCGCTCTTTGGGGGGCCTCCCTGCCACCATCCCTCGTCCCAAACCCTTGTCTGCCCCCCCCCTGGTCTCCTCCCCACATCTGCGGTGACTCGGATGCAGCCCCCCCCCTCCCAGAGCTGATGTCAGCCTCCCTCGGCTGGGCGCGGCCCGGGGGAGGAATGTGCCCCACCCCGGCTCTCCCCAGGTAATTAATCCCCATAACTGACAGGTGGCAGCGGGCGGCGTGGGGTGGGCCTTGCGCCGAAGCGGCAGGCCGGCTGGCTGGCGTGGGGCTGGCAGGAGGGGGGGGCTCAGGCTTTGGAAAAGGGGCCCTTGGCAGGCACGCTGGCGCCCCCAGGTTGAGTTGGGGAGGGGTCTCCTTTAGACAGGGATTTTGGGGGTGCTTTGCACATGGCTTTGAAGGGGGGGAGACCCCCCTTCTTGCCAAAGCTCCCGAATTAAGTCTTTCGCCGGGCGTCACGTTTTTACGACCGCAAGGGTAAGTCCTCGGCTTAACGTCCACAAGCGGGAGCTAAGCAAGGCCGGTTGTTAAAGGTTAAATCGTTGGGTGAATTGCAACTGGTTTTAATAATAATAATAATAATAATAATAATAATAATAATAATAATAATAATAATAATAATAATAAAAAGTTGGAAGGGACCCTGGAGGTCATCTAGTCCAACCCCCTGCTCAGGCAGGAAACCCTATGCCATTTCAGACAAATGGCTGTCCAGTCTCTTCTTAAAAACTTCCAGTGTTGGAGAAGGAAGGAAGGAAAAGAACAGAATAACAGACTCGGAAGGGACCTTGGAGGTCCTCTAGTCCAACCCCCTGCTCAGGCAGGAAACCCTAGACCATTTCAGACAAATGGCTGTCCAGTCTTTTATCCTTGTCCAGTTAAGCAAAGCTCTGCATAAGTTTAAATCAGGGGGGGGTGTCTCCAACCTCAGCAAACTTGAAGACTTGTGGACTTCGACTCCCAGAATTCCCCAGCCTGTTTAACTCTCTCGTAATCCCTTTCTCTGTAGTCGCTCCGCTCTAGAGGTCAGGAGAAAAGTAATAGGCACGGCTGACTGGGGAATTCTGGGAGTTGAAGTCTTCAAGGGATCAAGGTTGGAGACCCCTGATCTGGATGACGGAAAGAGCCTGTCCATCTCTACCTGGCTGGGGAATTCTGGGAGTTGAAGTCCACAAGTCTTAAAAGTGGCTAAGGTTGGAGACCCCCCTGGTTTAAATGGATCATACGGTTGCTAAGCTAATCCGGCTTGTCGGAAACCCGCTGGGAAGGTCCCAAATGAGGATCACATCACACACACACACACACACACACACACACACAAGCTGCCACCATCATAAAATCCATACCAGTTGCCTGGATTTTGTCCCGTGATGGTGGGGAAGGAAATGCTCCAACGGTCGTAAGTCTGAGGACTTGGCCGCAATTGACTTCTTTTTTCCCCCCCAGCGCTGTTGTAAATTCCAACAGTCGCTAAACGAACAGTTGTAAGCCGAGAACTTCCTGCACGGTGCAAAGGTTGAATCCAAATTCCTTGGGGAGGGGGGCATCAGCCCCGTGGCGTGGCGGCTTCAATTTCCCATTGTTATTGTCTTTTTAAACATTATTATTATTTTCCTTCCCCTTGTCTTTCGGCCGCCTCTCTCTGCTGTCTTTGCGCCTTAATCCCCAGAATTGTGATACGTGTGAGTTTCGCACACTTTTTGTCCACAGGCCGTGCACAGAGGGGCGGGTGGGAGGGAGGGGGGGCGTCCTGTTGAAAAAGCAGACAGGTGTGAGACGAGGCCGGTGGGCCTGCGACGTGCACACCGGGCGGCTGCGGGACTTGCTAGGGTGCCAAGTTGTGTAACGTGGCCCATTTCTCCCCCCCAGCAGGTGTGTTTGGGGGGGGTGCCTGGCAGCCAAATGTGTGTGGCACGTGTGTCCCTTGTGGAGAATGCAGTGAGCCACAAAAGCTGCTAAAAAGCTGCGTTTGCGTGCGCACAGCTTGCGGCACCTGTGTTTGGCGTGATGAAAAATTCTGAATTTGCAAAGATCGGGATTCTTGGGATCCCAGTCCAGAGAATGTGCAAAGATCAGGATGCTCAGGATTCCGGTCCAGAGAATTTGCAAAGATCAGGATTCTCGGGATCCCTGTCCAGAAATGTGCAAAGATCGGGATTCTTGGGATCCCGATCCAGAGAATTTGCAAAGATCAGGATTCTCGGGATCCCGGTCAAGAGAATTTGCAAAGATCGGGATGCTCAGGATCCCAATCCAGAGAATTTGCAAATATCAGCATTCTTAGGATCCCGATCCAGAGAATTTGCAAAGTTCGGGATG
>NW_015393521.1:17331-21934 GCF_001527695.2 Protobothrops mucrosquamatus | reverse complement strand
GATCCCGATCCAGAGAATTTGCAAATATCAGCATTCTTAGGATCCTGATCCAGAGAATTTTTCAAGATCAGGATGCTCGGGATCCCAATCCGGAGAATTGGCAAAGATCGGGATTCTCGGGATCCCAGTTTAGAGAATTGGCAAAGATCGGGATTCTTTTTCCAACGTGCAAATTTGGAATCATTTTTGGATGGTTTTTTGGATGGTGCAGACCAAGACAGGATCTCCTTCTTCAGCGTCACTAAATGAGTTTTTTTGTTTTTCGGGGGCTGCTCACACTCAGAAAAGATCCTGCCTTCAGCCGGAGACCTGGTCCTCGGCTTACGACCACGATGGAGGCCAGCATTTATGTTGCTAAGTGAGACATTTGTTCAGTTTCGTCCCCTTTCTGATGACCTTCCTCCGCCATGGCTGCTAAATGAATCACTGCAGGCGTTTAAGTTCGTAGCACCGTCGTTAAGCGAACCCAGATTCCCCCATGGACTTTGCTGGTTGTGAAAAGGGGTAATCGCGTGAGCCCCGGGGATGCCGCGACCGTCATAAATACGACGGTCCAAACTTTGATCACGTGACCCCGGGGGAGGCTGCAACGGTCGTAAGTGTGAAAAACAGTCACAAGTCTCTTTTTTCAGTGCAGTTGTGACTTTGAACGGTCCCTAAATAATCAGTTGTAAGTAGAGGACTGTCTGTAATTAGGAAAAACTCTGCCCTGCCCTTCACCCTTTGGCCGTAGAGGTGGTCCTCGACTTATGACTGATCCTTTAGTGACCATGCAAAGTTACCATGCACCTCTGCAGGCTACTTACGACCCGGATTTGAAGTTCTGACGTTCCTTTATGTGGTTGTTAAACGAGCACATTGTTGGCACTCGGCCACCAGCCTGCGTTATGGTTGCAGATGGTCCTCGACTTACAACAGTTCATTTAGTGACCATTCAAAGTTATGACAGCATTGAAAAAAAAGTGACATGACCGTTTTTTACACAACGACCGTTGGGGGCCTGCCCAACGGTCACGTGATGGAAATTCAGACTCTGAGCAGCTGACTCACATTTACGACGGTCGCTGTGTCCTGGGGGGTCCAGATTCACTTAACAACCGGGTGACTCACTTAACAACTGTAGTGATTCAACAACTGTGCGGCAAGACAAGTTGTAAAATGGGGCAAAACTCATCAGTCTCGCTTAGCGACAGAAATGGGCTCAAATGCCATCGTAAGTCGAGAACTGTATTTGCAGCATCACAAAAGGCATATGAGCACAATTTAGGTTTTTTTTTTTCTGGAAACCAATTATTTACTTCCTGTTTCCAAACCAAAAAAATGCCCATTGCGGACAATGGATCCACTTAACGGCCACAGCGTTCGCTTAGTGACTGTAGAGATTCACTTAATGACCGCCTCAAAAAAAAAGATCGTAAAATTAGGTGTGGTCCCGCGGTGACCCGCTTAACAACCGGCACGGTTTACAATTACCACTCCAGGCCTGTTCCATAACCGTCGTAAGTCAAGGACTCCCCTGAATATTTCCTTAAAAGTTCTCGCAAGCTCTGGTCGCTAACGTGAAAGGCAAAAGTTCCTAGAAAAGGGGGGGTCTTGTTGGGTGGGGTTTTTCTCTACATTGCAGCCGGGCAAGCCGTGTCTGCTCTGGAAAGCCCACCACCCGCAGGGCAGCCTTGCTTTGGGGGGGGCGGTTCCGGGTGCAAGTGGCGGGCTCCCCTTTCCGCCTTGACCCTTCCAAGATTGCAAAAGTCTTACAACATCAGGGTCATTGCAGTATTTAACGAGGGCACAAAAAGATTGCAGTAAATCAGAGTTTACTCTCTTCCCCCCCCCCGGGTGAAAGGGGACAGAGCAGGTTTGTGGGGGGGGGGAGGGTGTCCCTTCTCTCCACCCATTTCACTCTCTCTTGTAGCCCTTGTCCCAAGGAGACAACAGAGTAACAGAGTTGGAAGGGACCTTGGAGGTCTTCTAGTCCAGCCCCCTGCTCACGCAGGAGACCCTAGACCAGGGGTAGGCAATCTTGGCTCTTTTATGACTGGTGGACTTCAACTCCCAGAATTCCTCAGCTAGCATGGCTCAGCTTGGAAACCTCTCCCTTTCCCCTCAGCATGGCTGGCTCAGGAATTCTGGGAGTTGAAGTCCACGAGTCATAAAAGAGCCCAGGTTGCCTACCCCTGGCCTAGGGTCTCCTGCTCAAGCAGGGGGTTGGACTAGAAGACCTCCAAGGTCCCTTCCCACTCTGTTATTCTATATTATAGTTCAGGGGTAGGCAACCTTGGCTCTTTTATGACTCGTGGACTTCAACTCCCAGAATTCCTGAGCCAGCCTGGCTCAGCTTGGAAATCTCTCCCTTTCCCCTCAGCATGGCTGGCTCAGGAATTCTGGGAGTTGAAGTCCACGCGTCATAAAAGAGCCAAGGTTGCCTACCCCTGGTCTAGAGGGATAGAGGTGGGTGGCAGATGTTTCCATTGTCTTCTCCAGTGGTGGGACCTCAAGTGGAGTCCCAGGTCTTCTTCTGGCAGCATCCGTGGAGGAGCTTTCAGAGATGTAGGAAGGGGTCCAGAAGACGGTGAGGAGAAGACAGAAAGTCCTCAGAAGGGCTGAGCCTGGAGAAGAGAAGATGTAGGAGACCTCTCTTCAAAAGATCTCAAGATCTTCAAGACTTCTTCGATGTCCTTCCAGAGAGAAGGACACGGGAGGAGGATTTGAAGACCCACGAAGGTGGATTCCCACAAAACGTCAGGACAGGCTGTCCTGGATGGAGAAGAGGAGAAAAGAGTCAAGGAGACCATCCCTTCTCTGAATTCATTCAAGCATCTCTTTGGGGATGCTTGCATTTGGGCAGCGGGGTGGGGGTGGACTGGATGACCTTGGTGGTGCCTTCCAACTCTTAAGGTTCCAAGTCGGGTTTTTCAGTGCAGTTGGATGCAGCAACGGTTGTAAGGGTGAGGATTGGTTGTAAGTGCGAGGACCTGCCATAAGTCACTTTTTTCAGTGCCGTTGTAACTCCGAAATGGTCGCTAAACGAGTGTTTGTAAGTCGAGGACTATTTTTTTTCCTATCAAACAGCGACTGTCAAATGTTTTTTTTCCCCCAGCCTTCATTCTGATAAATTATTTTTTTTTCCAACCAGGACATCTTCAAAAAGCCTTTTTTTTGGGGTGGGTGGGGGGAGAGAAATCAGTTGCCTCTTTGCTCCGAATGTCGCAATCCACCTTGTATTCCCCCCCCAACACACACACACACACACACACACACTCTGTTCTTCTTTTTCTGGTCTTTTTTTTCTCTCTTTGTTTTCTTTTTCTGAATCGCCCGGCCTGGCACGCTCCGATTTCCGCAGGCTGTGTAAACCCTTTGTGTGCCTAAATCCTTAGCCTGCGGGCACGAAGCACACAAGAGACGGTTGCACAATCCCACATTGTCGCGCTTCAAAAAAAAAAAAAAAGAAGGCTTAAGACTCGTGGGGGAAGGGGATGGATGCCTGGGCTTTGGGGCAACAGCCGCACCCACAAAATTTGGGAAGCGAAAAGAGTTTTGGGGTTTTTTCTTTCCCTTTTGTTCTTGCAATTCCAGGGGGGACTCCCCTGATTTTTTGGGGGGGGGGGGGGGAGGAAGGAGTGTCCGACAACCTTGGCCCGGGGCTGTGTTTTCCCAGCTGCCGGCCACCTTCCCGCCCACGGGCACCTCCTGCCAAGGGACCTTATCTGGACAGGGTGCCCGGGGGGGTGGATTGACGCGTTCCTGCCAGCCCTTTTGTGTGGGGGGCTGGTCCGGGACGGGCATCCATGTGCAAACAGACACGGCGTTCCCTGAAAGGGCCGGCGGGCACAAGCAGCCCCGTGGGCAGAGGGGGGGGGACGGTGTGGGGGCCAGGGGCTTTCCAAGGGCTTGGCATCCCCTGGCAGAGTGGGGGGGGGGCATCGTAAGGTATGTGGCAGTGTTTTTTTTTTTTATGGGCAGGTTTGGAAGCTTATGGAGTAGTCGCCGTGCTGAGATAAAGGGCTGGTGGATTTCCTCTGCCTCTTCTTCCTCCCTTTTCTTCTTTCTTCTGCCACTCCCTCCTTCTTCTGCGTTTCCTTCCCCCCCCCCTATTTCTTCAGCTCCACCAGCCCTACTCCTCTTCCTCCAGGAGCATCCAGTCTCCTCCTCCTGCTCCTGCTCCTGCTCCTTCGCCACCAGCATTCCTTCTCCTCCTCCGTTTCCTTCCCTTCTTCCTTCTGGTTTTCCTTCTCCTCTTCCTTCTCCTCTTCCTCGTATTCCTTTTCCTTCTCCTCTACCTTCTCTTTTACCTTCTGCTCCTTAATTTCTCCTTCCTTCCTTCCTCCCTCCCTCCCTCCCTTTTTCTTCCTTGTTCCTATTTCCATCTCCCTCCCTCCCTTCCTTTCTTCCTTCCTCCCTTCCTCCCTCCCTTTCTTTCTTCTTTGTTCCTATTTCATTCCTTCCTCCAAACCTCCTTCCTTCCTTCCTTCCCTTCTCCCTCCCTCCCTCCCTCATTCCTTCTTTTCTTCTTCTTCCCTCTTTCCTTCCCTCTTCCCTCTCCCTCCCTCCCTCATTCCTTCTTTTCTTCTTCTTCCCTCTTTCCTTCCCTCCTCCCTCCCTC
>NW_015393521.1:10553-17304 GCF_001527695.2 Protobothrops mucrosquamatus | reverse complement strand
CCCTCCCTCATTCCTTCTTTTCTTCTTCCCTCTTTCCCTCCCTCTCCCTCCCTCCCTCATTCCTTCTTTTCTTCTTCTTTCCTCTTTTCTTCCCTCTCCCTCCCTCCCTCCCTCCCTCAAATTGATTTCCAATTGTCTAGCCAACAGTGGCAGCTTCTCTGGGGGGAATCAAATCCTGGTTTAAACTAAGGAACCAGACCAGGATTGGGAACCATTTCTGCCCTCCAGCCCTCTGACAGGGGTTGGGGCAGCGGCTGCTGGCTCCGCTGGACTCTTTGAGCACCCACCTTTTTTGCCCCCTTGATGATGATGATGATGATAATAATAATAATGATAATAATAATTATAATGATGATAATGATAACAATAATAATAATGATGATGATGATGATGATAAAGATAGTGATGGTAATAATAATGATGATGATAACGATAATGACAACAACAGAGTTGGAAGGGTCCTTGGAGGTCATCCAGTCCAACCCCCTCCTCAGGCAGGAAACCCTATATACCATTTCAGACAAGTGGCTGTCCAGCCTCTTCTTAAAGACTTCCAGTGTTGGGGAAGGGAGGGAGGGAGGGAAGGAAAGGAAGGAAGGAAGGAAGGAGAAAAAAAGAATAACAGACTCGGAAGGACCTTGGAGGTCATCTAGTCCAACCCCCTGCTCAGGCAGGAAACCCTATACCAATTCAGACAAAGGGCTGTCCAGTCTCTTCTTAAAAGCCTCCAGGGATGGAACATTCACATTGTGGTCATAGCCCCAGGACTACCTGTATTTGGGCATCCGGGGTGCGGATACGAATTCTGCACAGTGCGAACAAGGCGTGTGTCGGGAGGGGGGCTCAGCTCCTCAGCCGGCCTTGAAATTTCAAAACCCCCCCCACTTTTGTTTCCCCCCCCTCTGGGCACAGTACTCGACCGAACTGAAGAAGCTCTACTGCCAGATCGCCAAGACCTGCCCCATCCAGATCAAGGTCATGACCCCCCCGCCCCAGGGGGCCGTCATCCGAGCCATGCCCGTCTACAAGAAGGCCGAACACGTCACCGAGGTGGTCAAGCGCTGCCCGAACCACGAACTCAGCCGGGAATTCAACGAAGGTGAGTCCGCAGAAGACGGGGCTGCGAGGGTTTGGGGGCGGGAAGGTCCGCAATATGGAAGGGGCCCTGGAGGTCCTCTAGTCCAGCTCCAGTGCTGAAGCGGTAGGCAATGAAATACCATTTTAATGTATGCTGATTAGAGTACGTTTAAAGTGACAATAAAGTTTTTATTCTATTCTATTCTATTCTATTCCATATTTTCTACTCAATCCTATCCTATCCTATCCCATACATTATATTCCTTATTCTATTCTATTCTATTCTATTCTATTCTATTCTATTCCTATTTCTTATTCTATTCTATTCTTATTTTCTATTCTATTCTATTCTATTCTATTCCTATTTCTTATTCTATTCTATTCTAATCATTTTCTCTATTCTTTCTATCCTATCCTATCCTATCCTATTCTATCCCATCCATTATATTCCTTATTCTATTCTATTCTATTCTATTCTATTCTATTCTATTCTATTCTATTCTATTCTATTCTATTCTATTCTATTCTATTCTAGGAGGTCTTTCACTATATCTGTTCATTTAGTGACCATTCAAAATTACAATGTCACTGGAAAAAAAATAACCTACCTTCCTTCCTTCCTTCTTTCTTTCTTTCTTTCTTTCTTTCTTTCTTTCTTTCTTTCTTTCTTTCTTTCTTTCTTTCTTTCTTTCTTTCTTTCTTTCTTTCTCTTTCCCTTTCCCTTTCTCTCTTTCCTTATTTATTAAATTTTATTTTATTTTTTAAATCTGTTTGCTGCCCATCTCGCTGCATGACAAAAAAATAAAATAAAATTGGAAGCTTGGCAACCGACGTCTATTTGCGAAGGCTGCAGTGTCCCACGGTCGACAACCCCACCGTCCGCTTAATGACCGCAGCAATAAAAGGTCACACAATCAGGCGTGACTCACTTAGCAACGGACGTTGTCGTCTCAGTTGCGGTCGTAAGTCAAGGACCCCCTGTATTTCCTGTATTTCAGTTGGGAGATGGGCCGGGCGTCTTCAAGCAAAGTTTGCCAAAAACGTGGAGCCTTCCACGAAGTGAACCGACACCTGTTTCCAGTTCAAAGAGCTTTGCAAAATAAATAAATAAATAAATATGAGAATATTGTCTCTAATTATGTTTAAAATGCGAATATGAGAAAAATAAAATAAATATGAGAATATTGAATGTTGGAATGGTTTCCGTCTGCTTTTTCCCAGGCCAAATTGCTCCTCCCAGCCATCTCATCCGAGTGGAAGGCAACAGCCACGCGCAGTACGTGGAAGACCCCATCACCGGGCGGCAGAGCGTCCTGGTCCCTTACGAACCACCCCAGGTGAGCTGGGGGGGGCAGGCGGGGGGGGCTTCCGAGGGGTCCCTCCAGATCTTTTCAGGCCAGGTAGATGAAGTCCACCAGGTCCAATTAAGCTGATGTATTGCTAAAAGCCTCCGCCCAGACATCTCCTCAGCCAGCACCACTGAGCACTTGCTGAGAGTTAAAGTCTGTGGAATTCAAGGGAGTTTGGACTTTGTTTGCTTGTGGCTATGTAGGGATTCTACGTTGATTCCTCTTTTGACTCCATCCCCAGGTTCTGCCACTACTCCTATACATCTCATTCCCCATCTCTCTCCTTCCTTCCTTCCTTCCTTCCTTCCTTCCTTCCTTCCTTCCTTCCTTCTTCCTCCTCCCTCCCTTCCTCCTTCCCTTCCTCCTCCTTCCCCTTTCCTTCCTTTTTCCCACCCTCCCTCCTCCTTCCACTTTCTTTCCTTCCTTCCTTCCTTCCTCTTGTTCCTCCCTCCCTTCCTCCTTCCCTTCCTCCTCCTTCCCCTTTCCTTCCTTTCTCCCTCCCTCCTCCTTCTTCTTTCCTTCCTTCCTTCCTTCCTTCCTTCCTCCTCATTCCATTTCTTCCTTTCCCTCCTTCCCTCCCTTCCTTTCCTTCTCATTCCATTACTTCCCTTTCCTCCCTCCCTCCTTCCCCTCTCTTTCCGTCCTTCCTCCTCGTTCCATTTCTTCCTTTCTCCCTCCCTCCTCCTTCCCCTTCCTTCCTTCCTTCCTTCCTTCCTTCCTTCCTTCCTTCCTTCTCATTCCATTTCTTCCTTTCCTTCCCTCCCTCCCTTCCTTTCCTTCTCATTCCATTACTTCCCTTTGCTCCCTCCTTCCCCTCTTTCCTTCCTTCCTCCTTTCCATTTCTTCCTTTCTCCCTCCTCCTTCCTCTTCCTTCCTTCCTTCCTCCTCATTTCGTTTCTTCCTTCCCTCCCTCCCTCCCTCTCTCTCTTTCCTCCCTCCCTCCTTCCCCTCTCTTTCCTTCGTTCCTCCCTCCCTTCCTTCCTTTCCTTCTCATTCCATTCCTTCCCCTCCCTCCTTCCCTCTCTCTCTTTCCTCCCTCCTTCTTTCCCCTCTCTTTCCTTCCTTCCTTCCTCCCTCCCCCTTTTCTCAGGTGGAAAAGACCAGGTCCACAAACAAAGGTCCAATTAAACGGATTTATTGCTCAAAGCCCCTGCACAGGGATCTTGGTCCACTAACTGCGGGCACCTGCTAAGAGTCAGATAAGGATCAAGGGGGGCACTCAAGGGGGGGGGGCTGGACAGTTCCCGTGTGGCTCCGTAGGGATTCTAGGCTGAGCCCTCTTTTGACTCCGCCACTCCTTCTACACCCCCTCCAGCAACCTCCCCCCCTCTGTGCATCAATGAAGCAGCTTTCTTGCAGTGCCAAAAATGACAGACGCCATCTTAAATGCGAGGTACAAAATGGAGCCATACAGGATAGTTTTTTTCCGGGCTCTGCCTTGAAGAGTCCTCCGTTAAAAACCGACATTAAACAGAACCGTCCTTTGACAAGCTTGTGTGATAGTTGCTTAAAAAATATATATATATTATTTTTAAAGTACCTTGCCTTGTTTTTACGTGTCTGAAGCACATCTGAGCAGAGAAAACAAAATTTAGCATTTGGCACAAAGCAGGGCCTCCTTCAAAAAAATAAACCGTAAAGGCAGAAGACTAAAATCCGTGTGTAGTTATACACACATTTCTTTCTTTCTTTTTTTTTGTGTACCAGAAGATCAACTCCATGAAGAGCGTATTCTTAAATGAGCCAAAGAGCTAGGCTCGCTGCAGGCTTGCAACCCCAAAAGTCCGGCTGAGAAGATTTTAAATAATCTCCAGAGATAAGTTCAAAGTCGTGAGATAAAACAGGAAAATAGAGAGAGAGATTTTTACCCCTGCGTGTGGCCGTACGGTCTGTTTCCCACTTGGAAAGAAGACGCTTCTCTGTTTCAGTCGCCGTGATTTTGCAGAAATTCCCAATTTCCTCATCTCGGCCAATGCCGAATTAACAAATCGGGAAAAAGCCTCTGTATTGTAAAGTTTCAAATTTGCTGCTAGTCCTTATGGTGCTAGCCAAAACAGGGGACCTGGTTAGCTGCAAGACAGTGAAAGAGAAGAAAAGCATCCAGGATAGTGTCTCTTTGTGATTGTGTTTGTGTGTGTGCAACTTGGTTAAGTGCAAGACAGCGAAAGAGAGGGAAAAACATCCAGGAAAGCAGGATAGTGTCTCTTTGTGATTGTGATTGTGTGTGTTTCGTGTGTCTGTGGGACTTGGTTAGCTGCAAGACAGTGAAAGAGAGGATAAAGCATCCAGGAAAGCAGGATAGTGTCTCTTTGTGATTGTGTGTGTGTGTGTGTGGGACCTGGTTAGCTGCAAGACAGCGAAAGAGAGGATAAAGCATCCAGGAAAGCAGATAGTGTCTCTTTGTGATTGTGTGTGTGCGTGTGTGTGTGGGGTACCTGGTTAGCTGCAAGACAGGGAGAAAGCAGGAAAGTAGGATAGTGTCTCTTTGTGATTGTGTGTGTGTGTGTCTGTGGGACCTGGTTAGCTGCAAGACAGCAAAAGAGGATAAAGCATCCAGGAAAGCAGGATAGTGTCTCTTTGTGATTGTGTGTGTGTGTGTGTGTGTGCAACTTGGTTAGCTGCAAGACAGCAAAAGAGGATAAAGCATCCAGGAAAGCAGGATAGTGTCTCTTTGTGATTGTGTGTGTGTGTGTGTGTGACCTGGTTAGCTGCAAGACAACGAGAAAGAGGATAAAACATCCAGGAAAGCAGGATAGCGTCTCTTTGTGTGTGTGTGTGTGTGTGTTTGTGTGTCTCTCTCTGTGTGCAGAGATAAACCCCCTACTATCTTTTGTGTGGCATCAGCAGTCACAACACCCAGCAATTAGACAGGACCTACAGCTGAGATTCTCAGGTAACTCGTATTCAACCCAAACACTTCCTCTTCTCTCTCTCTCTCCCGCAAACCCAGGTTGGCACCGAATTCACAACCGTCCTCTACAATTTCATGTGCAACAGCAGTTGCGTCGGCGGCATGAACAGACGCCCCATCCTCATCATCGTGACGCTGGAAGCCAGAGAGTAAGTCCGTCGCGACAGCAGGAAATCTGGAAAAAAAACAAAACAAAAAAAACTCGGGGCGCTGGGAAACTGGCATGTACTCGCGACGGTTGCCGTGTCTCCCGGGGTCACGTGACCCTCCCCCCCCCTTTTTGCGACCTCCTGGCAAGCCGAGCCAAAGATTCGTTCAACAACCAGGAGGCTCATGTAACAACTTGCAGCGATTCACTTAACAACTGGGGCAAAACTCACTGAGCAACCGTCTCGGTTAGCGATGGGAATTTTGGGCTCAGTTGTGGTCGTAAGTCGAGGACTCCCTGGATTAGCGCCCGGCTGCTCGGGGGGGGCTGAGTTCGCAGCCAGCGGTCAAAGCCCGATTTGAGCATCGCGCCCTCCATGCTTTCCCTCTGGCTGGATTCACATAACAAGGTAAACCCAGATTAAGTGAGCGGAGATGCTGGTGTTTATAATGTACAGGTGGTCCTTGACTTACGACGGGTTCGAACGTACGACGAATTTCCCACCCCTCAAAAGTTACTGGCTGCCCCCCTCCCTTTCCTGCATTTACACTTGTCTGCAGCGTCCCGCAGTTTGTGCGACACACACAATTTGCTATATTTTTCCCCAAAAAATGGACTGTTTACTTCCAGTTTTTGGGACAAAGTGCCCCGTAGGAAACAGTGGATTCGCTTAACAACCACCACCACGTTCGCTTAACGACCCTGGCACTCACTGAATGGCCGTGACGGTCGCTTAACCACCCTGGCGTTTGCCGCAAGAAGAGATTGTAAAATGGGCTCGGTCACGTGGGCGACCTGCTTAACGACCGTCGCGACTTAAGTCGTGGTTGTAAGCCGAGGACCGACGGTATAAAGGCCTCTCCTGGGTGAATTCATCTCAGTCTGGCCGGCTTCCTGCAACATACAACTTGGCTTTCTCGCAAAACACCCGAACTTGAAAATTCCCACGCCCGTCAATAGCAATCAGGGTTAATTCGTGGTTTGGAGCTGGCTTGGCCAGGTGACCCATATTTGTGTTTCCTATAGAGATGGCTACTTGGTCTCAAGGGGCTGATGGGTTTTGTTTACTTCACCCCGCAGCGGACAAGTCCTCGGCCGCCGATGCTTTGAGGCTCGGATCTGCGCCTGCCCAGGCCGGGATCGCAAAGCGGACGAAGACAGCATTCGGAAACAACAGGTCTCCGACGGCACAAAGAACGGTGATGGTACGAAGCGCCGTAAGTAGCACAGGAGCAGCCGCCTTCACAACAGCGTTTCTCAAAGCTG
>NW_015393521.1:0-2423 GCF_001527695.2 Protobothrops mucrosquamatus | reverse complement strand
CCTCTCCTTTCCTCCCTCTCTCCTCTCTCCTCCCTTTCCTCTTTCTTCTCTACTCCCTCTCCCCCACCTGTCCCTCTCCCCTTCCCTCTCTTTCCTCTCCTGTCCCTTTTCTCTCCCTCTCCCTGTCCTTTTTTCTCCCACTCTCCTCTCCCTCTCTCTTCTCTTCTCTCTTCTTCCCCTCCTTCTCCTGTCTCCTCTCTCCAACTTGGCCCTCTCTTCTCCTTTCCCCATCATCACCCTCTCTCCTCCCTTTCCTCTTTCTTCTCGCCTCCCTCTCCCCTTCCCTCTCCCTCTCTCCATTGATCGCCAAGGTCCCTTCCAGCTCTGTTTATTCTATGTCCCGTATTCTGTGTTCCCCCTCTCCCTCTCCTCCTCTTCCTGCTTCATTTTCACGCCTGTTCTCTTCTCCGATTCCTTCCTTCCTTCCTTCCTTCGCAGTCTCCTCTCTGCCTGCTTCAGGAGCACGGAAGCCCGGCGGGACCTCCCCCAAAGACGCGAAGCCACTTCCAGACATTCCAGCCATCCGGACTCAGCTTTTCCTTCCTAAAACCAACCTGTTGGAAGGAGATGGAGGAGATTATTGTATTTGTCCAACTCTTTTCATCATAAGGGGAGGGGTGGACAAAAATAACTTTCGAGGTGTAGCCAGGCAAAGTGACCGATGGAGTCTGGGCAGGCGGCCGACGGTGCCGTCCTGACCTCCAGGTACTCGTTTGGCTTCTACATCTGTAGTTCCCGTCACACCGGATCCGGATCCGCCATCGTCCTGTGACGTCAGCCGCTTTCACGAGAGGCGTGAAGATCTTGAGATGTTTCCTCTGAGCTGGACTCGGTTTCCCAGAACTCCTTAAAATGGGGCTCGAGAAAGGAACGGAAACACGGATTCTCCCGAGGGCGCCTTTTCCAGAGGCATCTAACTCCCTTTGTTTCTCCTTGAAGACGTTTCGCTTCTCCTCCAGGAAGCTTCTTTAGTTCTGACGGAAGGATTTTGATCCCTTGCGGTCCTCTGGTCATTGATGATCTTCCTGAGACTCGTTGAGGCCACTTCGGAGGTTTATCTGGGCCCCGAATCGAGAGTGCAAATGGGGATGGCTCTTTTTTGGGGGGAACTGCTGAAAGGACCGTGTTGTACAGTAGATAGGAGATGGGTGGTGTGGTATCCCTTCCCCCTCTGGAAAGAGGGTTTGCCATTTTAACCTAGATGACCTCTTTGAAACTCGGATTGTGGGTTAAACGCTGGTCAGGGACTAGCCAAATACAAAACACGGGGAGAGCATTTCTGCGGGCAGAGAAATTATGGATCTATGTTTTCCTTGGGGGGGGTGGGTGGCTTCTCGCCATTCACAACTCACAAACTCTTCCACCTGGGTGGGCCAAAAGCTTCGGCAGGCACATCTGGATTTGGCTGTGGCTGCAGTTTCTCTCCATCCACAATGGACCTCTGCTTCTGAGCAGCCCGTCCGAGCCGAGCTGCGTCCACGCCTCCCGACATCATCTGCTCGTGCTTTGGAGGAAGGTTGAGAAATGGCTTTTGATGTGCTGTTTGTTGCGTGGTTGTCTCTTTCCCTCCCCTCCCCTCTCCAATGGGTGCCACCACACCCAGATAAGAGTGTGGGATAGAGCTGAGAACCCCACAGCGTTTGGTTTGCCGAAGCGTTGGTTGCGAAATGAAATAAAGGCGTTCGGCTCCGTAAAACCGGAGAGAAATCAGGGTGGGGTCCATTTTTT
The DNA here is from genome assembly GCF_001527695.2 of Protobothrops mucrosquamatus. NCBI lineage: Eukaryota > Metazoa > Chordata > Lepidosauria > Squamata > Viperidae > Protobothrops > Protobothrops mucrosquamatus. The sequence continues at coordinate 695 of NW_015393521.1, read as the reverse complement.
TGCAGCGTTGAGGTTGAAGAATCAGAATTCACTGGCTTCTAGGGCAGGGGTCTCCAACCTTGGCCACTTGAAGACTTGTGGACTTCAGCTCCCAGAATTCCTCAGCCAGTCTGTTCTTTGGTGGAGCACCCACTACTTCTGGTGGCAAGCCGTTCCGCTGGTTAATTGTCCTCACTTTCTCCTTAGTTCTAGGTTGCTTCTCTCCTTGGTTAGTTTCCATCCGTTGCTTCTTGTCCTGCCTTCAGGCGCTTTGGAGAAGAGCTTGACTCCCTCTTCTTTGGGGCAGCCCCTGAGATGTTGGAAGGCTGCTATCATGTCAGCCCTAAGGGAGGTGTGACGTGTGTGCTTGGCTTAGAATTCTTGCCCAGTCACAAGAGGCATAAGCTTGATCTCCCCCAAGATCCTGAAATGGTCTAGGGTCTCCTGCCTGAGCAAGGGGTTGGACTAGAAGACCTCTAAGGTCCCTTCCAAGTTTGTTATTCTGTTATCCATAGAGTTGGCTGTGGCAAGTTGTCATAAATCGTTTGGAGGAAAGTCTGGCAGGAACTGGGACCAGAGATGATCAGCCATGGAGCTTTCAGACTTTTCTGCTGGGATGGATGGATGGGTGGGTGGGTGGATAGATGGGTGGATGGATGGGTGGGAGGGTGGGTGGATGTGTGGGTTAGTGGATGGATGGATGGATGAGTGGGAGG
>NW_015393520.1:9982-17442 GCF_001527695.2 Protobothrops mucrosquamatus | reverse complement strand
CTTCTCATCCAAGAAGCTTCTTCATCTCTGACTAGATGGTGGGGAATGGACAGATTTATATTCCTTGCAGACAGCTGATCATTTGCACTCTTAGAGAGTTGTTGAGGCCATTTGGAGGTTTACCTATGTTATTGGTATAATTATTTTCAAGACTTTATTATCCATAACAAGCTGATTTTTTTTAGCAGATGCATACCTTGTGTATATTGAACTGTTCACTATGAGCCTTCAAAATGTTCTTAAGACAAAGATTAGACTTCAGTTAATTTTTGAAGATACTAAAAATGTATGGTTTTGCTTTTATAAGCAGAAACCATTAGCTAGTTCCTGTAAAAGTAAGACCTTCTTCATAATATATTGATCACATTGATTTATGTGTCAATATAACTCCTGTATGGCTATGTCTTCATATGGGCATGTATATAGAGAATTATAGAGAGATGATCCCTCTACTCCAAACCTAAGATTAAATAAACCCTTTAAAGCACTCCTGAAGAACTTTTTAAAAAAACTACTTTAGTGGAGGTTCAGTGATAAGCCTCCTCAATCTCACCACGGAGGATGGAAACTATTTTTCAGCACATTTGGCCGCTGTCCACTGGAAGAAAGCTGATTGGAATGAATTGCATGATAGGTCTCCGCTTATTATGGTGTGAAACGAGCGAAGAAACAAACCCACATCCCGAAATCTAAACAAAGTACTGTAATTTAAAACTGGTGAAAATCTCCACCACGTTAACTACTAAGCTTAAGGATCACATTGCTAGAGCTGAGAAGCGAAAAATTGTCCGATACTACAGGGAACTTCTCAGAGACGGAGGACTACATTATTTGTGCTCATGCACAAATGCGCATGAATGTATGACCTTTTAAGGGGTTGCCACAAAGAAGAGGGAGTCAAGCTATTCTCCAAGGCACCTGGAGGCAGGACAAGAAGCAACGGGTGGAAACTAATCAAGGAGAGAAGCAACTTAGAACTAAGGAGAAACTTCCTGACAGTGAGAACAATTAACCAGTGGAACAACCTGCCTCCAGAAGTGGTGAATACTCCAACACTGGAAGTTTTTAAGAAGAGACTGGACAGCCATTTGTCTGAAATGGTATAGGGTTTCCTGCCTGAGCAGGGGGTTGGACTAGATGACCTTCAAGGTCCCTTCCAACTTTACTATTATTATTATTATTATTATTATTATTATTATTATTATTATTATTATTATTATTATTATTATTATTATTTTGGAACATTCTCATAATGCAGCTTCCAACCAGGAAATTCAAGGCCTCACGACCATAGGCTCCCGGGAAGCAGTCAAAGTAAGGAAACCTTGCCAAAACAGGATCACCAGCAGCTCGGATCCCGCTTGTGGCGCTGAGAAGGTTGGGGTTCATCCCGTTTACGCCTCCCGGGTGAAGGCTGGGAGACCTTAAGCGGAGTCTCGAGGCGCTGGACCCAGGAGTCTGAAGGATGAAAGGCCTGCGGGCGCCTGCTGAAGCAGCAGACCAAACCGAGGCAAGCCAAAAATGAGAACGCCCGTGGAGAACGGGGGCTCCGGAGGCCGATCTTACCCAGTCGAAGTCGCAGGAGTTCCCGTCCTCCCGCTGGCTGGGCAGTCCGTGGCATAGCGGGGGCACCTTCCGCACCAACAAGAAGGCTGCCGAAAGGAGAAGGGAGAGCGGGTAATAAGGCTGCGCCAGCCAGCGGCAAAGTCCAGGCACCGAATAGAACAAGGCTAGCAAAGGGGCCAAAACCGCCATCTTCACCTACACTGACCGAGATCGGGCGCAAGACGGCCTCCCGCCCACCCCGAGTCCGGTTCTTTGCTTTTGATTGAGCGGTGGCTGACAACGTCGATCAAAGAAAAGGCGGGGGCTCCGTGGACAATACTGTGCCCTTATTGGCTGGCAGAATGTCACACTAAAATTCTTCAGGACGGCAACCAAGGCATTGCCTTCGCTCTGACGTTTAGTTTTTTGACGTAATTCCGCTGTTTAAAAGTGTGTCAATTCTGCTAAAGTAACCTATCATATCACAGTCGAGTTCCAGGTAAGTTAGCCAATCGTATGCAGAGGAGGGGTCACCGCCTTCCAATGACGCCGAAGCAAACGTAGACAAGCGCCGGATGCGAAGCCAATAGGAGGAGACTGCGCAAAGCACGCCGGGATGATGGAGAATTTTTCTACTCTCTTCGGAGGGACAGAACCTCCTCCGTCTACAACAGCTGCCGCGCTAGGCTTTGGCCCAGGGAAACCAGGAGGACCCGGTACTGGACAGCCGCCTGTACCAACGGTCACTCCCGTCGGAGAAGAGACGGCACGCAAAGCTGCGGCAGCCAGCGGTCCTTTTTACCTAATGCGCGAGTTACCAGGTAGTGGCTCGTAAGGGGCGGGCTTCAGGAGCTCCGTAACCAACCGCCTCCTAGAGGCGGGCGTTGCTTTCCTGATCAGTGCTGCTTGACGGATTTTGTACGTCACGGGGGGAATGTGCCAATAGAACGGCTCGCTGCAGCTGATGGGCAGTTGCTCCGCCTTTGCGGGAACTCGGGCCCAGCCGTTGTAGAAGCTGACTGCTGGGCTTGAAGAGCCGTGGGTGGTAACTCGCGCGACTGGCAGTTGCTCGGGCCACTGAATGAGCCGGGATGGCCTCGTATGCGCGTACTTGGCGCCCTCAAGTTAAAAGCCTTCGAAGTTGCTTGTGGAAACCGTGGTTGGGAGAGTTTTGTGCCATTTGTGCGAGAGTAAAACGGGCGTGCGCCCGCTTGGTTCCATCCGCAGCTGTTGCTTCTTTTAGACCAGTGTTTCTCAACCTTGACCATTTTAAGGCATGTGGACTTCAACTCCCAGAATTCCACAGCCAGCATTGCTGGCTGTGGAATTCTGGGAGTTGAAGTCCACATGCCTTAAAATGGTCAAGGTTGAGAAACACTGATTTAGACTCTTTAGGCTGCAGGCGCTGCGGGTCCCTTCAAGAATCCTCCTTAACAATTGAGAGCTCTCTGCCCTTCTCTGAAAAGTTGTACAACCCACCTTAAGTAATGTGCCTAGTAGCCATGTTCATGAAATTTCTATCACTAAAAGCAAACGTGCATCGGGTTGTAAAGTTAATCATTTTCTCCGGATGCATCAATGTATGTTAAGCAGGACTATTTTATCTTTTGGAAAGCTGTGCAGGGAGAAGCAAGCTTCGTTGTCCCAGGGCTGTGAGGAGACTTCTTTATAGTGAACTTGGCTTTAAAAGTTCCCTGGTCGTCATCCACCCATTTTTAACTCCTGTATTTGGGTCATAATTGCTAGCTGGATTAGAGCGCCTCTCTGTCGTGGTCACTTATTTAAGTGGCTACCTCAGTGACCTTTTGCAAATATGGTAATTTTTTTTCCCCAACCAAATTTTGTGTGCCTGACAACAATGCATGCCAGAGTGAGGTTAAAACTGGTCTTGCTGCACAGGAGAACTTAGTCTAAATGAGATGGTAGCCTCTAGAGCAGTGGTTCTCAACCTTTTTAACGCCGCGACCCCCAACCGGTCGTAAGTCGAGGACTAAACCGGTCGTAAGTCGAGGACTACCCAACCGGTCGTAAGTCGAGGACTTTCCCTGCCCGGGAGCGCCGCGCATGCGTGGTTCCACCCCCTGCGCTGGCCGAGGCGTAGCTGGCAAGCGGCAGAGACGGAGCAGGCCGACCACCAGCTGGCCCAGCCCAAGGGAGGTAAGGCACCCGCCGGAAAAGGGGAAAAAAATGGCGGACAGCCTTGCTTGGCGACCCCCGTGAAATGGTCGATCGACCCCAAATGGGGTCGCGACCCATAGGTTGAGAACCGCTGCTCTAGAGATCCTCACAGTATCTCTCCCTCTTTCAGTCTCATTCGTACTCACTTAGAAACCATTTTGCTTCCAATTTAAGGAAGGGTAACTAAATGAGAGGGTGTATATTTTACTTGGTTTTGTAGCTTTAATGTTTTCTTTTTATGGATTATAATGGGTCAAACAATCTTATGGATAAGACCACACTATAAATATTTTAAATAATTCCATTCTCACTGCTAGTATTTCAGGTCACATAAAATAGGACTTGTATCATGGTCATCTACAGAAAGGATCTGGTTTCAAAATCAGCTTCTACCAAACTTTGAGGGTTTCTTAAAACATTTTTATCTGCGCTGTTAATTTAGGCAAAACACTCAGTAACATTGTTACCTTACAATGTTGTTCCATTTCTTGCCAGGTACCACAGAACTAACAGGAAGCACAAATTTGATCACCCACTACAACTTAGAGCATGCCTACAATAAATTCTGTGGCAAAAAGGTGAAAGAGAAACTCAGCAATTTTCTGCCTGACCTGCCAGGAATGATCGATTTGCCAGGCTCACACGACAACAGCAGCTTGCGTTCTTTAATTGAAAAACCTCCCATCTGCGGTAGCTCATTCAACCCTATCACTGGGACCATGCTAACAGGGTTTCGTCTCCATGCTGGCCCGGTGAGTTCGTGCTTTGGGTGAAAGACAGGTTGTCCTAATGAAGGTTTTTAACTGGTATAAACAAAATGCACAGTGATGCCTCAAATGAAAAAGAAACTTGCCAGACTGGCAACTAAGAATATTACAGGTTTGTAGGTTAAGGTTTGACAATTATCAATTTAGAATCTGAAAATTAATTCACCTCTAAATATATTCATTATGAGTCATATGACAGTGGACACTTTTGGGGAATTACATTGCAATCTAGATCAGTGGTTCTCAACCTTTTTAATGCCGCGACCCCAACCGGTCGTAAGTCGAGGACTAAACCGGTCGTAAGTCGAGGACTAAACCGGTCGTAAGTCGAGGACTACCCAACCGGTCGTAAGTCGAGGACTTTCCCTGCCCGGGGGCTCCGCGCATGCGTGGTTCCGCCCCCTGTGCCGGCCGAGGCGTAGCTGGCAAGCGGCAGAGATGGAGCAGGCCGACCACCAGCTGGCCCAGCCCAAGGGAGGTAAGGCACCCGCCAGAAAAGGGGGGAAAAAATGGCAGAGAAAAAAAATGGCGGACAGCCTTGCTTGGCGACCCCCGTGAAATGGTTGATCGACCCCAAATGGGGTCCCGACCCACAGGTTGAGAACCACTGATCTAGATGAAAATAGATAATTTAAATGACAGAAAGAGATTAGAGTGCAAAACTCTTGAATAATTCAATTTGTCTACTTTATGAGACATTGACCATAAAGGAATTCAGGGTGTTTTGGGCAGCATGGATGCTATATTATAGATATGTTGCTAGCCCCCAGAATCAAGTGGATTGGAGTTTTCTAGAATATGGTATATAGCATGTGACTATTGATTATGGTACTGACTAGGAATGAGGAAGCTTGAGTTCTTCTTCTACTCTAGGTATGGAAGCAAACTGGATCATTTGGGACCAGTCAGTCTTAGGAAAAAGGCAACCATAATTAATGTCTGAAAATGTTGCCAGAAAATATATATAGAATATCTGTGTACATGCCAGGAATAAAGACTGACTTAAAGGCAACCAGTGTCCGCTCTCCCAAAGAATAACGGGGGTTATATCTTCTCTGTCAAAACAGACTTAAGTAGGGTTGAAAATAATAAGTTCCAGGCAAAGGACAAAAGAGATTATCCTTACAAAAGGATTTCTTGAAGCTTTCTTTCACCTGTTGCAAAGTTGGTATCAAGTGAAAATTCCTAGCTGAACTCCAGAGAAAACTTATATTTATAGAATTTATATATATGGTATTTATATTTCATATTTCTAAACCATACAGCTCCCTCAAAGAGAGTCTCAGCATATGATATATTGAGCCACCAAGTTTGCACAGTACAGTGAAATAGGAACCACCATGGCTATATTAGCACAACATGTCTAGTTCTGGTTCACAACAGAAGCAATAGAAAATGATAAATACTTGTTAAAATTGTCATCTCAAACAACCAGCAAATTTTTGTTGATATTTTTGTCATAGCTATTGGATTGGCCAAAAATAGGCAATAGTAATTTTCTGTGGTAAGTATTCCTAAGAGTTATGAGAGATCTGATCATAAGAGGAACCTCTGTCTGCATTTCATGTATTTATTCATTAAATTTATATCCTGATTTTCTCTATCCTCAGAACAATCTGAGAAATTTGGGCTGAGTATTAGTCTAAGGTCACCCAAGTAAATTTCTCTAGCTAAGGGTGAAAGTTTTCATCAGAGTCTTCCTCGCTCTAGTCCAACATTTTAATCGTTATACTGTGCTGGTTCTTGTTTTGAAGCCAGAAGGCTTTTCAGTGCTGCATTTGTAAAGTTGGAAGCTGGAAGCAATGAAACTCTAGATTAGGAATAATTTTGCTTTAGCACAGAAATCCTTAATTTGCAATAGACACAAACAAACTTTAAGTGAACATAGAGGTGGTCCTTGCTTAATGACCACTCCTTCAGCAACAGTCCAATTTATGATGGTGCTGAAGGAGTGCTATTTACAACTGGTCCTCATACTTATCCTTACAGTGTCCAGCCAGCCATAGCCCCTAGCTCACAATTATGACATCAGAACAGGATTCCCATTTGCAACCTTCACTGCCAGCTTCCAACAAGCAAAGTCAATAGGGAAGCTAGCAGGAGGTTGCAAATGGCAACCGTGCGACGTTGCACTTAATGACAGCAATCGGAAGTGCCAGAACTGTTGTCACTAAGCAGCAGAGTCACATAAGGTCATGTTTTACAAACAGGTCGCTTAGCAACGGAAATTCTGGTCCCAATTTACCATCTTGAAGTGAGAATTAACTGTAGTAGTAATTTTTCTGATGGAAATTTTGATCAGCTTGCAAAAAAAAAAAAAAAAGTAGAGCCATAAGTCTATTCTATATGTTTTCTTCAATGGTACTTGGGAAGTTACGTATTGACATGCCTTTCTGTTTCTGTTACACCAGTTACCAGAACAATGTCGCTTAATGCACATCCAGCCACCTAAGAAAAAAAATAAACATAAACATAAGCAGAGCCGGACGCAAGACCCCGTCCCCCCAGGTGAGAAGTCTATTTCTTAGGACAGTGATGGTGAACCTTTTAGAGACCGAGTGCAACTGCAACCCAAAACCCACTTATTTATCGCCGGGTACCAGGTGGGCATGGCTCACTGGGTGGGCCTGGCTATGGTGGTCATGGCAGACTGGGTGGGTGTGGTGAATGTGGGCATGATCACCTCGATGTGGCTCGGGAGGGACGCCTGTGGGGGCCGGGTAGGGTTGGGGGAGATCCAGGAGGTCTCTGGCAGGTGGGGCGGTGGGCAAGAGGCTCGTCCTGCGGGGTGAGGTGAGGCAAGGTGAGGCAGGGCAGTGGTGTCATTGTCACAGGGTAAGGTGAGGCAGGGGCCGGGCCATTGGCCCCTGCACACACAGGCCAGCGAGCGCATGGATGCTGAGATGCATCTGGCCACGTGGGACCTCGGCGAGTTAGCAGGCGGCTGGTTGAAGAGGGACGGTTGCCATC
>NW_015393520.1:0-9069 GCF_001527695.2 Protobothrops mucrosquamatus | reverse complement strand
GAGGCTCGTCCTGCGGGGTGAGGTGAGGCAAGGTGAGGCAGGGCAGTGGTGTCATTGTCACAGGGTAAGGTGAGGCAGGGGCCGGGCCATTGGCCCCTGCACACACAGGCCAGCGAGCGCATGGATGCTGAGATGCATCTGGCCACGTGGGACCTCGGCGAGTTAGCAGGCGGCTGGTTGAAGAGGGACGGTTGCCATCTCCGGGGTATGGCACACGTGCCCACAGAGAGGGCTCTGCGTGCCGCCTCTGGCACGCGTGCCATAGGTTCGCCACCATTGTCTTAGGACATATAATAATGATGTCCCCACACACATCTTGCTGACATAGAATTTTTCAGTCTGGTAGTCTAAATTAAGTCACTCCTTCCTTCTAGAGCAAAATATCTTCTTCAAATTGCTCTCTCTTATTTTACTAGAAACGCCCTCAGATTCTGATCATAAGAAAAAGAAGAAAAAGAAAGAGGATGATCCTGAACGGAAAAGAAAGAAAAAAGAGAAAAAGAAAAAGAAGGTTAGTTGGAAAATGGTTTTCAGCTGTTGATCTTGATATTTATAACTTCATTGTAAAACAGCAACGTTAAGTACTTTGCTTAGAGTTTGGTGTCAGCTTTTTGGACCAAGAAAAATCTTCATGGCTGTTTTTATTGCCTCTGGGATTTCTTATTTGCGTCTGTTTTGTTTTTTAAATAGAACCGCCATAGCCCTGAACACCCAGGCGTGGGCAGCTCACAAGCCAGCAGCAGTAGCAGCCTCCGGTAGGATCCTACCTGAGATTATATTAAAGAGAGTTCTCCATGAAATGCTACAGACATGTTGAGAGGAGGAGAAGGAACAAGGATGGGAAAGCCACAGCTACCTTGTATATCTCCTTTTCACCTTTTGGAGCAGTATATAAAAGATTATATTGGATGGAGCTTCAGGACTTCATAGTTTTCTCTACAAAGAACAAAGACTTTGCTTGGGACATGCAGGCTGATACCTTTATATGGAAATTTATGTGTATTGTTTTTGTGTTTTGTAAAAAATGATCCTGACTAAGTTGGGATGTGTTTGTCTGATATTTTAATTAAATCTCTGTTGGAGGAGATGCTAATAATTTGAAGGAATCCTGACTACTAGACTTTTCCTGTATTGTACTGCAAACAGTTCTGAAATATTTTGCAATTAATAAATTGTGAGCAGAAATTCCAGATGTTGCTTGAGATGTAGGATGATAAAAACACCTTATGTGACTTAAGCTATTTTGGCCAGAGGAGAAGAAAAGACAAAATTTTAAACTGGCAGGAGAGACAATATAAGGTTGGATTTCACTTCCATGTTAGTTTTGTGAGAAGTAGATCTGCTTTAGAAGAACATGGACAGCTAATACAAAGTATTGACCAAAATCCATGTAACAATAAAAGATGTTAATAGGAAAAAGATCATCTGTGAATTAAGAGGACAAAAGTGTTGCAAAACTCTTCTTTAAGAATCACGTACTAGGTAGAGATTTTTCTACATATTGTCTTGTTTCATTAAAGAACAAGATTCAATTTTTGCCAGGGGGAAAGAGAAATATGGTTGGGAGATTTAAATTGAATATATAAAGCCATTTCCAGGAACGTCATTTCTCTTCTGTTAGCGTCCTTTGCTCTCTTTGACCTCGCTACCTCATTACAAATATGCTGGCAAAAATTATTACTTAAGCCATCTAATTTGCTTCTTTCCTGGTTCTAAACATCAGAAAAAAATCTGGCTCCATTTTAAAACAAGTGGGGAAAATATGAAGCAAAAGGATCATGGTTGGGAAAGATTTGCTCTCTTTGCAACCTCTTCTTGCTTGCAAAAGAATAGTAAGGCTTTCAGCAATGCCTTTTATGATCAATTTAGTATAGTAAGGGAGAACCCTGCTAAAATGCCCCTGCAGTTTCCTTCAAATAAAATTGTGAGTGGGCATTTAACAGAGGGACAGTACATAGCAGCTAGGCAGCAGCTTTTCATAGGATTCCTCTGCTTTGAGCAAAAGACAGGTGGGCGCTTTCAACTTTTTCCACATCTATAGCTGATTTTGTTTTAGAGAAATCATCAAACTATCATACAAATAGCTGGGATGAACCTTTGCCCCAGTATTGTGGCCTTGTTAAAAAAATAACCATTTTAACCAAAGAAAAGGGTTGGAAAATACTTTCAGGGACCTTCCCTATCCTATTTGGTTATTGAAAAATTGGTGGTTGAAAATTTTTCTTTTCTAGCACTTGAAAAGCAGATGGAGATGCTTGGGTTTACAATATTTAAAAGTTTTCTAATGGTTGATTCTATATTCTAAGTGACTTTTATGCTCCTAGCTTGTACAGATCAGCTTGCTTCATCCCAAAATAAACATGTTCCATGAAGTAGAGAAATTGTTACACCAATTTCGTGTGCAAACTCTTATTCCTTGACTAATTGGCTTAAGGGTCAAAGAAGGGTAGGTTTGGCAACTGATGTATCTTATGCAACAGCCTTAAACATGGTTATTTATGCTCATTTGTATATCCTTCATTGATTCAGATGGGAAGGGAGGAAGTAAAATAATAGAAATATATGAGTTTACTGCTGGATATCAGAGGAGAAAGAAGGAGTTGAATTCCTTCCCCTTTCCTGTTCCCTCTAGAATTGATGGTAAGCTGTTTCAGCAACTGGAAGATTAATTTAAACTTAATAATCACAAAACTAGCAAATTGTGAACAGCAGCTACTATACTTGTTATAACAGCTGTTGGAAATTGTTGAGAGTCTGCTAGGGCAGGGTGGAGTTTGTGCTCTGTGAACTATAAAAGCTGAATGAAAAGCAATGCCTCCAATGTTATAAAGCACTTACGAACGATAGTATTGGTATGCTAGAAACTCTGGCGTGTTCTTTAGCATCTATTATTTCACTTCAGTTGGTAGTAAGTTGCTGTGAGAAAAAAATGGTGTGGGCATTGTTTATGAAATGGAAACCTGAAGTGAGTAATCATAAGTGAATTTAAGCAACACACCATGGTTAAATTTTCAGTTGTCAAAAAAGAGTCCCTCCAGTTGAAATTCACCACCAAATTAGGTGGCAATTAGCATTGTGGATGTAAATACTGTGCGTCACTGACACACACACACACACACACAGCAAAAGTATAAAGATAATGCTGGGAAGAGCTGATTTGTGTGATCACGAATGAAGCAGATGACCTGTCGATTCCAAATGCAAAAGCTTGATAAACTTATTGGGTCACTCAAAGGAAATTGCTATCAAGCTTGGCATTTCACAAGAATATATGGATTACATTGCAGTATTGATGTTTTTCAGTATCAACGGTGTGCACATGACAAATTCCTTGCAAGTTGAGGGAGAGATGAAAGCTTTTGAGTTGTAATTTACTGGCAGTTATCACATTGTGAGAATAAAACTGAATAATTTAAAACCAAATAATTTACAGTTGATGAAACATGAGTCATCTTTATGACCAGGATTCGAAGGGTCAATCCATGTAATATAACGGAGGTTCAATTGGTAACAGAAAATTTTAAATCCAGGCTTCAATAGGAAAGTTTCCAGTATTGTGAACCACCCAGATCTGCTTAAGATGGGTGGCTGCATATAATTTTTTAAGAATTCTATTTTTGCCCTTATAGATAGTATATGACTTCCTCAATCTCAGGTTCTCTAGCAGAGAGCTCTGATGTTGTTCCTGGGGTCCGTTGGAGCCATTCTCCGATCTTAGGAGACCCAGCCCTGAGTGCTCCCACCATCACTGGGACCACTTTGCCCCTTTTTTTCCACATTGTCTCTAGTTTCTTCTAAAGGACTGATACTTTTCCAGCTTCTCATACTCCTTCTCATACTTGGAATTGCTACTACATCTATCGCCATCACTGTCTTCTGGTGTATGTATGGTATGTACGTATGTATGTATGTTACATATATGCAATAGATGATTAGATAGATTAAATTAGATGATAGATAGATAGATAGATAGATAGATGATAGATAGATAGATAATGTATGTATGTATGTGTGTATTTATAAAAGTCTACATACTACTGTTAAAATGCCATGTTTTTTGAGCTGTAAAAAAAATCAGACTAAGTTAAATCACTTCAGAATTTTTCCACCTTTAATATAACATATATGCAGTACAATTCAATTGAAAAAAAACACAATTTTCTTTGGACAGGGGGAGGGAATAACATTAAAAAATTGGAATAATGTGACTGCATAAGTGTTCACGCCCTCTTATAAGTAGGGATGTGACTGTGTTCAGAATTAATCACATTCAAACTGATGGTAAATAGAAGTCAGTACACACCTGCCATCAATTAAAGTGACTGATCAAGTCCATATAAAGTTCAGCTGTTCTAGTAGGATTTTTCTGATATTTACTCGATTGCCTCTTACAGCAAAAGCCATGATCTGTAAAGAGCATTCAGAGCATGAAAAGGATCTCGTTGGAAGAGATCAGAAGAGATGAGGTAAAGGAGTCCCTGTGGATTTTACTCTGCTAATCATTGCCAACTATAGGGGTGGGTGGGTGAAGCTCATCTCCGTTTCAAGGGCCATTGAGCCAGCACGAGCCAAAGACATTTCTGAATTGTGGCCAGCATGACATCATGGAGCACTGTTACATTTCCACCAAAGTGGTACCTATTTATCTACTTACATTTGCATGCTTTCGAACTGCTAGGTTGGCAGAAGCTAGGGTGAGGACAGGAGCTCACCCTGTTGTGCGATGCTCAGGTTTCGAACCTGGATTGTCGGCTTTCTAGCCAATAAGCCCAGTGTCTTAACTGCAGAATTATCATGCTGCCCATATAAAGTAGGATTTTTCTGACATTTATAAGTTGCCTCTTAGAGCAAAAGTCATGCCAGTCAAAAGAAGGGTACAAAAAATTTCCAAGACATTGGATATACCATGGAACACGGTGAAGACGTTCAAGAACAAGTAGAGAAAATATGGCACAACAGTGATATCACCAAGAACTGACTGCCCCTCCAAAACTGATGAAAAAACAAGAAGAAAAGTGGCCCGAGAGGCTGTCAAGAGGGCAACAGCAATATTTAAGGAGTTGCAGGAATTTCTGGCACAGACTGGTTGTGTACTACATGTGACATATTCTTCACATGTCTGACCTGTGGAGTAGGGTGGGAAGATGGAAGCCATTTCTTAGAAAGAAAAATATCTCAACCCAGTTATATTTTGCAAAAACCTACATCAAGGCTGGCAAAAGCATGTGGGAAAATGTGTTTTGGTCTGACGACAGCAAAGCTTGATGTTTTGGGGTGTAATTCCAAAAAATATGTTTGGCGCAAAAACTTGCATCACCAAAAGTACACCATACCCACAATGAAGCATGGTGATGGCAGCATTATGCTTTAGGACTGCATTTGTTCAATTGGAAATGGGGTTTGAGTCAAGGTTCAGAGAATTATGAACTGTTCCAAATATTAGTCAATTTTGGTAGAAAACTTTCAGGCCTCTACTAAAATGCTCAAGATGAAGAGGAATTTCACATTTTAACAAGACGGTGACCGAAAGCATACCTCCAAATCAGCACAAGAATGGCTTCACCAGAAGATCAAAGTTTTGGAATGACCCAGCCAGAGTCTGGACCCAAATCCAATTGAAAATTTATGGGGTGACCTTAAGAGGGATGCACACAGGAGATGTCTTTGCGATCTGACTGATTTGGGGTGCTTTTGCAAAGAAGAGTGGGCAAAGATTCCCAAGGCAAAATGTCTCTGTCATGCTGGTAGGCTCCTACTCCCAAAGACTGAATGCTGTCATAAAATCAAAAGGTGCTTCAACAACGTAGTAAAGAGTGTGCATCTTTATGCAGCCACATTATTCCAGTTTTTTATTGTTATTTTTCTCCTTAAAAAATTTCAGTTTTTCAATTGAATTGCATAGCTTATATGTTACATTAAAGGTGGAAAAAATTCTCAAGTGATTTAACTTGGACTGATTTTTTTTTACATCTTAAAAACCTAGCATTTTAACAGGGGTGTGTAGACTTTATATATCCACTGTATACTGTATGTATATGTATATGTATGTAATATTGATTGATAAAGAGATAGAGATAGAGGCAGATGGCGGATGTCCTTCAATATGGCACAAGTTCAGATTACTGTATTGCAACACTCAAGCTCAGGCTAAGCTGAGCAACTGGAAATAGGATGTAAAAAGAGTGATATTCTTTAATTCAATTTTTGTTTAACACAAAGTAAACTAAATAGGAGTGAGATTAGGCTTTATTATTCAAAACATTACACTAGAGCTATTGTTGAGAAAGCCGCAAAAATGTGCTCACTTTGCTATTAATTCACACAGTTGGGAAAGTTATAATTGAACTATGCACTATGAAACATGCATAGCAATAGACTGGTAATAGAAAAAAACAATTCTGAAGGCTATTATAAAAGCATGGAGATATTTGACAGTTACCAAACTAGATGTCATGTGTCTGATTAACGAAACACTTAAAAGGACTTTCAGGCATATCTTTTCCTAAAAGCATTTATTAAGGTTACAGAGACGTCAGTACAGCATGGTGGAAATGCTTAGGTCTGGCTTCTCTTCCGTTACGCATATAATCCTAAGCATTTCCCACTCCCTTATTTTGGGGTCATGGTTCACATCTTCCAATCAACTTGGAAGATGTGATTTACTTCCGGTTTCTTTTTCCCGGGCTATCCTTATTCTCCTCCCTTTTTCCCTGTTGCCTGGTTTAACTATAAAAATACCAGACAGTTCTGCATATTGTCAAAGCAAGAATATACAGTATTTGCAGCGTTGACACTAGAACTGTGTACCTAAATATTAGCAAATGCTATAATTATTTGTAATAATGAGATCCACTCCCGAATTTATTAAGCCTAACAGCGGGTTATAGTAGTGTAAAATTTGCAAATGATTTCCAAATCAGCAACAGAGTCGGAAATACCAGAACACTCCTTTGAAATCATTTTGCTAAAAGTGATGGCGATTTCAATGTCTCTTGCAAAATAGCCAGACTTATTCACCAGGTATACTTCATAGACATGAAAGTTGCTGTACTGTACCTCATTGGCAAGCAGAACGTGGTTATACCTAGTAGTGCAATTAAACCATTTTCTCACTGGCTGGATTTCATTTTTTTTATGATGTGATACAGAGGTAGTCCTCAGCCTGCGACCACAATGGAGCCCAAAATTTCTGTTGTTAAGTGACACATTTGTTAAGTCAGTTTTGCCCCATTTAGCCGAAGCTCTTATATGTATTTAAAATATAAACTATTCTAACTTCTACTTTTGGCTCTATTTTGTCACATTTGATGTATTTAATTTTTTGATCTTTGAAGATGTGTAATCTGTATTGTAAAATTTCTCAAATTTACGGATCAGACCATTAAAATGAGTTGAACCATCTAGGTTCAACATTAAAAAAAAGTGAAAGAAGGTTAGCAGAAGGATTTATGAACAAAGCCAAATACTTATCAGATGCTGAAAATATAACTTTACTGGCTTGTAAAAATGTACTTGTGTTATCTAGTTAAGTATCAGAGAATGCTAGCAATAACAAACAACACTTTAAAAGATGATTGTCTTGTGATCACCCTGTGAGGTAAGTCACAATATACAACTCAATTTTAAAAATGGAAAACTGAAGTCAGGAACTATTTCTCAAATAAGGTCAGTGGAAGGATCTGGTTTCTGTGTCCTGAGGGAGTTCCTAACCTTCTTTCTTACTCAGCAACAGTCTGACCATCTAAGAAAGCATAATTAAAAGCTTGGGAGAAATTAATGAAGAATGAATTAATGAATTATGAAATGAATTATGAATGAGTTAATGAAATGAACTAATGAATGAATTAATGAAATGAAGAAATGAATATTCCCCAGAATCAGGACTTGACTCTGGAGAACAATATTAATTTCTTCATTTGGTTGCAATGATATAATCAAAACTATACAATTTTTTCACTGTTTATAGCTTTCTTTAACCCCATGGATTTTTTTTTTTAATACTTAAACATTCCAGAGGAAAAAATTAGCGGTATTTATAGCAACACTTCTACAACTTTAATGTTTTTACTACTAAGCAATGTGTGATTCTGTGCCAAAAAGAAAAAGAAAAAGGTTCAGTACTATATTATAATCCTGCAGGGCATTCAGCTATATTTTATGTAAATACGATACCCAAAAGAGAAGGTAAGCAATAGTCAAAGCATGAAATTATCCGATAAACTGAAGAATTAAGAAGATACAGTACATGAAACACAAAACGCAAGTCATATAAATAGCAGCTGAAGAATGTGGGTATCTTTAGCCCACCAAATAACTGTAAGGCAGGGATATGCAGAGATCTCTTTGGGCTAATGGAGGCAGTTTATTTTGAAAGTATGATATGGGTGATCTCACAAAATAATTGCCATGACAGAAGGCATAGCTTGTTGCAGAACATTACCATGATCAATTGTGAGACTCTCTGACCCTGAATTTTTTGTCTGTCTTTTGGATGGGTAGACACATTTCCAAACAGGACACTTGGGCTGCGATCATCCATCGTTTGTGTTGTTTAAGTGAGCATTTCTTAAACTTTTTTCTCTCTGGGCTTTATATAGGCCCAGAGCCCTTCTTGTAAATGAAAATGCTAGAGATACACTTTGCTTTACAGCATGCCAACTATACTCACTTATTATGTTAATTTTAATTAAAAGAATCTACTCTCAGATAAAGCAGGCGCCAAAGGTGGTGTCTGGAAATAGACTGGTGCCCACAGGCATCGCAATGCCTACTTTTGGTTTAAGAAATACTGTTGGTAATGTTTGATGGTGTCACATGTATAGCTGGCACTATGAAAGAAATAAACTTACAAGTAAAGGGAAATTGCCTTATGGGAAGAACCGTTGAGCAATTTAACCAGTTGTCCAAGAAAGTTGGAGAACCTTCTTAAATATAGCCAAGGAAATATTATACAGAAGAAAGTGTAAGCCGAAAGGCCAGGAGGTCCAAATAAGGTAGGACCTTCAAGAGTTACAATATTGCAAATTAATTTATTTATATAGCACCAGTTATGTACATAGATTTAACAAA
>NW_015393519.1:7543-11510 GCF_001527695.2 Protobothrops mucrosquamatus | reverse complement strand
TTATTGTGAGTCACAATCTGCTGATGCCGCTGGGAGGGAAACCAGGAAGGGGACGATGGTTAAGGCGATTGTGGTTTTCGCAGGATTCTGTTGTTGTTTTTCTCGACATGTATATGTCTACATCCGGAACTGGACCGGGGTTGTTTCTCTGGGTCATGTATGTGCGTGTGTGGGGGTATATGCCTCATTTTTTTGTCACATTTAGGCAGTGTAAATTGGAGGTGGAGCTGAATGGGAAATTTCATTTTAAGCTGATTAGGGGACATTAAAAGTGACAATAAAGTTATTTTATCTATCTATCCATCCATCTATGCATCCATCTATATCCAACATCTGTCTGTCTATCCATCCATCCAGCTATATGTATCCATCATCTGTGTGTCTATCTATCCATCCATCCATCTATGCATCCATCTGTTTCCATCATCTGTGTCTATCCTATCTATATCTATTCTATCTATCTATCCATCCATCCATCCATCTATGCATCCATCCATCCATCTATATCTATCTGTCATCTCTGTCTATCCATCCATCTATCCATGCATCTGTGCATCCATCTATATCCATCATGTCTCTGTCTGTCTATCCTACCTATCATCTATCTATCTATCTATCTATCTATCTATCTATCTATCTATCTATCTATCTATCTATCTATCTATCTATCTATACCTATCTACATCCATCCATCTTATATCTATCTATATCCATCCATCCATCCATCTATATCTATCTATCTGTGTCCATCCATCCATCCATCTATATCTATCCATCATCTTTCTGTCTGTCTATCTATCCATCCATCCATCTATGCATCCATCCATCCATCTATATCTATCCGTCATCTCTGTCCATCCATCCATCCATCATATGTCTCTGTCTGTCTCTGTCTGTCTGTCTATCTATCCCTATCTACATTTATCCATCTATCTATATCTATCTACATCCATCCATCTATCCATCCATCCATCCATCCATCCATCTATATCTATCCATCATCTGTCTGTCCATCCATTCATCCATCTATATCTATCCATCATCTTTCTGTCTGTCTGTCTGTCTGTCTGTCTATCCATCCATCCATCTATCCATGCATCTATCTATATCCATCATCTGTCTGTCTGTCTGTCTGTCTGTCTGTCTGTCTGTCTGTCTATCTATCTATCCATCCATCCATCCATCCATCCATCTATATCTATCCATCATCTGTCTGTCTGTCTGTCTGTCTGTGTCTGTCTGTCTGTCTGTCTGTCTGTCTATCTGTCTATCTATCTATCTACATCCATCCATCCATCCATCCATCCATCCATCCATCCATCCATCTATATCAGGGGTCTTCCAACTTGGCCCTTTTGTGACTTGCAGACTTCAACTCCCAGAATTCCTCAGCCAGCGTGTCTGGCTGAGGAATTCTGGGAGTTGAGGTCCGCAAGTCATAAAAGGGCCAAGTTGAAAGACCCCTGATCTACATCATCTGTCTGTCTATTTATTGATCCATCCATCTATCAATCCATGTCTCTATCTATTCATCCACCTATCATCTGTTTGTCCGTCCATCCATCCATTCATCCATTCATCTATCTATCCATCTATCCATCAACCTAATCAATCTATCTACCAACCCTCTCTCTCTCTCTCTCTCTCTCTCTCTTTCTTTCTCTTTATCTATTTCTCTCTCTCTCTTTCTCTTTATCTATTTCTCTCTCTCTCCACATCTCCATCCGTCGTCTGTCCATCTGCCCCACAGTTATGACAATCGCAGTGTCCCGAAGTCGCGCGATCCCTTTTTGTGACCTTCCGACGAGCGAGCTTCGCTTAACGACCGGGTGGCTAACTTAACAACTAACTGCAGGGATTCGCTTAACTTAAATTTCACAACTGGAGGGATTCACGTAAATACGGGGAGGAAGGTCGTAAAAAGTGGGGAGGAACCTTCACTCAACAACTGTCTGGCCTAGCGACGGAAAATTGGGACTCGGTCGTAAGTGGAGGACTGTCTGTATGTCAGGAGAGGAAATTTTCCAAGCGGGAAGCGTTTGACTGGTGTTTCAGGACGAGAATATAAAAATACTGGAGGGCATCAGAGGGCCGAACGGCGAAATTTGGTCCCCGTGTTTCTTTTACGCTCGAACAGTTCCACCGTCTGCAAATCTTCCTTTTTCTTTCTTTCTTTCCTGAATTTCCTGAAATTCTGGTTTTTGGTCGGCGGGTGGGTGAAAAGGTGGGCCGAGAGAAGCTGGTCACTCTGGTTTCTTTCGTGGTTTCTTTCTTATTAGCCGGGAAAGCCGGGTAGAAGGGAGCTAAACCGGATTCCCGCCTTTGGGGGGTTATAAAATACAAGATCGCAAAGGCGCAGTTTCTGGGGCTGAGCGAGAGGTTTGTTGAGTGGGTTTGGGGCCCCGTTTTACGACGGCCGTGGCGTTCGCTTCACAACTGGCAGGCCCCACACTGATCCGTTTAACAACCGCCGTGACTTAAACGACTGTCAATTCCGGCCTCAGTTACAGTCAGTCCAAGTGTGGCCTTACCTCCTCCTCTTCCTCTTCTTTCTCTTCCTCCTCTTTTTCCTCGTTCTCCTCTTCCTTCCTCCTCTTCCTTCTCTTCTCTTCTTCCTTCTCTTCCTCCTCTTCCTCTTCCTCTTCCTTCTTCTCTTCCTCTTTTTCCTTCTTCTCTTCCTCTTCCTCCTCTTCCTCCTCCACCACTTCTTCCTCCTCTTCCTTCTCCTCTTCCTCCTCCTCCTCCACCTCTTTTTCCTCATTTTTCTCTTCTCTTCCTCTTCCTCCTCCTTCTTCCTCCTCCTCTTCCTCCTCCTCGCCTCTTCCTCCTGTTATTTTCCTCCTCCTTTACCTCTTCCTCCTCCTTTTTTCCTCCTCCTCCTCCTCCTCCTCTTCTTGTTCTTCTCCTTCTCTTCCTCTTCCTCTTTTTCTTCCTCCTTCTCTTCCTCCTCCTCTTCTTCCTTCTTATCTTCCTCTTCCTCTTCTTCCTCTTCCTTCTCTTCCTCCTTCTCTTCTTCCTCTTCCTTGTTCTCCTTCTCTTCCTCTTCCTCCTCTTCTTCCTCCTCCTCTTCCTCTTCTTCCTCTTCCTTCTCTTCCTCCTCCTCCTTCTCTTCCTCCTCTTCCTTGTTCTTCTCCTCTTCCTCCTCTTCTTCCTCCTTCTCTTCCTCCTCCTCTTCTTCTTATCTTCCTCTTCCTCTTCTTCCTCCTCTTCCTTCTCTCCTTCCTCCTCCTCTTCTTTTCCTCTTTCTCCTTCTCTTCTTCCTCCTTTTCTTCCTTCTCCTCCTCCTCCTCCTCCTCCTGTTATTCTTCCTTCTCTTTCTCCTCTTCCTCTTCCTCTCCTTCTCTTCCTCCTCTTCCTCCTCCTCCCTATCATTTTCTATCATTATCATCGTCGTCGTTGCTGCTGCTGTTCTTTTGATGCTGATTGTTATCCTTCTTTTACCCTGGCCAGTTCGTGCTGAAGAACTACGGAGAGAACCCGGAGGATTACAACGAGGAGCTGAAGAAACTCGAGCAGCTCCGGCAGGTGAGAAGCCCGCTCGGCTCTCGAAGGGCGCGGCTGCCTGTCGTCCGGACGCGCCCGCGAGAAAAAAAACCCGTGTCTCTCTCACCTCCCTTTTGCGGAACGCCGCTTTGCGTCGTCTGGCCGGCGGCGCACCCCCATCTCCCGCCGTGACGTCGTGTCCGGATCTCTGCCAAAAAAAAAAAAAAAATTAAATCTCTTCCTCCAGGCTTAACAGAAGCTTCGTCAATGTGATTTTTTTTTTTAAATTTTATTTTTTTTGTTGTTTCCCTCTCGGCAGAACGCGATAAACGTCCCCAGGGACTTCGAAGGCTGCAGCATTTTGCGGAAATACCTGGGCCAGCTTCACTACCTCCAGAGCCGGATCCCCATGGGAGCCGAACAAGAGGCGGCCGTCCCCATCACCTGGTAAGGGAGGAGGAGGAGGAGGAAGAGGAGGAGGAAG
>NW_015393518.1:9252-14235 GCF_001527695.2 Protobothrops mucrosquamatus | reverse complement strand
AAGTTGAAACCTCCTTGGGTCCGCAAGACTAAAGATATATGCATGTTGACAGATGAAAAACTTTAGGGTTCAATTTTAATGGAGGGAAGAAAACTACAGCAGAAAACAAAAATTCCTGAAATTATTCAAATTAGAATCAGTTAGGATAGAGAAGAGTCACAGAAAGACTTAAACAGACATGGGTCTACAAGAAGTAGACCTGTGTTGCTGGAGTCAACCGGTTCCCTTGCTTTATTGACCCCTAGAACCTGTTTTACTATGATGTATCTTTCTTGATTTTTAAATGTTTGGCTCTGTGGGTTCTCTTGCTTTGATCTCTATCGGTTTTTAAATCTAATATTTAAGGGTTATTCTCAGTTCATGTACGTAAGAATAAAGTCACTTACGAACAGTGCAACTTGACTCTGCATGTAGGACTTTAACGAGAGATAGTTTTCAATAGATGAGAGGACCATGCCATTTATTAATTACATTTATATTGCTCAAGTCACATACAAGTGACTCTTGGTGGCTTTATTTATTGAGTTCCTTCTGGATGGAGAGCTTGAACGTCACTCTTGAAATCCAGAGGGTGTGCAGACCTTACGGCTATATCTGCCACACACTGTTTTAAGGACAAAATATTAAAATAAAGAGAATTGAGATGGATTCTTTCTTTTCAGAGCTGCATAAAGGACATTATTTGTGAAGGTTTCCAGTATCTATACCAGGGATCTTCAAACTTGGCCCTTTGATGACTTGTGGACTTCAACTCCCAGAATTCCTCAGCCAGCATGCCTGGCTGAGGAATTCTGGGAGTTGAAGTCCACAAGTCATCAAAGGGCCAAGTTTGAAGATTCCTGCTTATGGACTTCAACTCCCAGAATTCCTTAGCCAGGCACACTGGCTGAGGAATTCTGGGAGTTGAAGTCCACAAGTCATAAAAGGGCCAAGTTTGAAGACCCCTGATCTATACTGTAGCACTGTTTCTCAACCTCAGCAACTTTAAGATGTGTGGACTTCAGTTCCCAGAGTTCCCCAACTGAGGAATTCTGGGAAGTGAAACCCACACATCTTAAAGTTGCTGAGGTTGAGGAACAGTGCTATAGACACTAGAAACGTGCACAAATAATTATTTTCCATAGCAATACTGCATTTTGGATTGAGTATATTCCCTTCGCTAGTACAGAAACAACATCAAACTGCACCAAAAATAATCCTCCATTCTCAGAAGCTGTGCTGTCAGATTCATCCTTCCTCACCTACAGTTCCTCCCTATATACTGTATTTCAACTTAAAAATAAGCTCCATTGAGTCTAGTAGGCATTATCTCAAAGGGTGGTGTGCTGATGTAAAGGCAGAGTTTTTTTTTAATAATTCCATATTTTGCTTTTAATTCAGCCAAGCCATCTTGGCAGGCATAAATCAAACTATTATTTATGGATGGTGATCATAACAAGGACATAATGATATAGCTGCAGCTTTCACTTGAAGAATATTTTCTACTGCATTTTGGCCTTGCTTCCAAAATTTTAATGTTTTTTTTCTGAATGCTTTGATGTACATCTTCAGATCCAGGGTTGGTTTGAAGGGACACGAATACTGTGGTCTGATGCAATTAAGCTTATCTGGCTTGTTCAAGATATAGATGGAACATCACCTTGCATTTCCAAAGAAGGATACCTTATCAGAATAGTAAATAAGAAAAAAAAAGGATAAGACGTTTGCTTTTAAATGTGGGAGCTGGAATTATTCATAAATTAGATTATATTTGTTCAGTTCTATAGCATACTCTGTGCTTTTTAATGCTTCCCCCCCACCTACAACATTTATGCAGTCTATAACAAATGTCATGCTGGAACTGTTTTCTGTTGATTCAAGGATGGGTGGAGAGAACTCAGTAACTACAGAGAAAGGCCTGTAGCTTGCAGGTTTTCCATAAGCAATGTGCATTTACTGCTGCAATAAATAACTTTTAAAATAATTGGACAGAATTTAAATTATGGGAGCTGTCTCTTTGTAAAATAGATTTTTAGGTGGATTTACACTTCTGGTTCAAACTTTTAGGGAAGAACTTAGCATAAGCAATACATGTCTGAAGTGGTATGAAAGTTCAGCGAATGGTCTGTAATGGCTCAAGGCCAAACTACACATTACACCGCTAGACAAAATTACATCCCTGAAATGCTGCTAATCAGCTTGAAAATGATGGAGGCTTCCTTCCTTCCTTCCTTCCTTCCTTCCTTCCTTCCTTCCTTCCTTCCTTCCTTCCTTCCTTCCTTCCTTACTTACTTACTTACTTACTTACTTAACTGAAGATGCATATTTAGGTATGTGTGTGTGTGTGCTTGTTTGTGCATGTCTACGCTGCTGTGTCTATAGATAAATACACACACTTTTGGGAGCATCAGATGCTACTTTAGATTAGCTTGTTTCTGGATCAGCAGGAATCTGCTAGTCCCTTAAGACATATATTTATTAGAGTGACTAAAATACTAAAAGATTAAGACTGGGAAGGAAAATGTTTCAGCTCCTGCTTCTTGCAATTGATGGGATGTGAAATATCTGCAGCTGGGGCTACCATTTCTAGGCTGCAAAAATGGGGATGGTCACTATAGCTGGCAGCAAAAGCTGCAGAACAATCTTGCTGGTCACTTGGTTGATTGCAGCACAGGTGTGGTAGGGTTCATCTACTTATCCCACAGCATCTGTATTATACGGTGATGGTTTCAGACTAGCTAGATCAAGGGGTGTCAAACTGCCGGCCTGCGGGCCGGTTGCATCATGCCGAGGCTGCACCCACCCCAGCTCTGGCAATGTGAAAAAAGTCATGATACAATCACGACATGTCACGTAACATGGCAAGTTTGACACCTGTGATCTAGATTGAAATCAGCCTCTCCGGTAGACACAGAGAGATGGTTGTTGTTAGTTGCGAAGTCATGTCCGACCCATCGCAACCCCATGGACAACGTTCCTCCAGGCCTTCCTGTCCTCTACCATCTTCTGGAGTCCATTTAAGCTCACACCTATTTCTTCAGTGACTCCATCCAGCCACCTCATTCTCTGTCGTCCCCTTCTTCTCTTGCCCTCGATCTTTCCCAGCATTAGGCTCTTCTCCAGTGAGTCCTTCCTTCTCGTTAGGTGACCAAAGGACTTGAGTTTCAACTTCAGGATCTGGCCTTCTAAAGAGCAGTCGGGGTTGATCTCCTCTAGGACTGACCGGTTCGATTGCCTTGCAGTCCAGGGGACTCGCAGGAGTCTTCTCCAGCACCAGAGTTCAAAGGCCTCAATTCTTTGGCGCTCAGCCTTTCTTATGGTCCAACTTTCACAGCCATACATTGCAACTGGAAAAACCATGGCCTTGACTATACGTACTTTTGTTGGCAGGGTGCTGTTTCTGCTTTTTAGCATGCTGTCTAGATTTGCCATAGCTTTCCTCCCCAGGAGCAAGCGTCTTTTAATTTCTTGGCTGCCGTCCCCATCTGCGGTGATCTTGGAGCCCAGGAAGATAAAATCTTTCACTACCTCCATTTCTTCCCCATCTATTTAGATCAGCTAAATGACTGTAGGAGGCTAGAAGAATATTTCATTGAGATCGACTGAATCTTGCATGTTTGTTTTCTCTTCTTTCCTTCTGATACTCCTAGGAGTAGGGAGAGGGGAGAGGCAGATTTTCTAATACTCATCTACCTCCCTGGGCATAACACATGCTTCTTCACCTGTGGCTTTCTGAATGGCTTCAGGATGGATTCTCCAAGGTCATCTCCCTGGCTCCTACTACTGTCCTGTTCTAGGCTGAGCAATCACACAATAGCAGGTGACAGGTGGTTCAAATGACTAAGGAGGCAGGTAGAATGCTTGGCTAAGCAGTGCACCCAAGTGCCAGGAGAAATACAGGGAAGGTGAGAGAGCTTACTGATAGATAGGGTACCATAGAGAGAGTGCCAATGCAGACTGAAACCGAGAGTCCAGTGCAGGGGTAGGCCACCTTGGCTCTTTTATGACTCATGGACTTCAACTCCCAGAATTCCTGAGCCAGCATAGCTGGGAGTTGAGGTCCATGAGTCATAAAAGAGCCAAGGTTGCCTACCCTTGGTCCAGTGATCCAGAGGAAGAGGTCCACATAGCCCAATCCACAGGCAACCATTGTAAGATATAAGAGAAAGAGAGAGATAGGTAGTCAGTTGGGTGCAGGACTGCTAAAATGGGGTGTCAGCCCCCCCCAAGAAGATCAGACACGAAAAATGACAGGATGAACTATAGTTTATTATAAGACTATATTAACAGAATCCTGCAAGTCTGAAAGTACAAATATCATCTTTTCTTTTAACTCTTTCTAGAGTCTCAACATCTTTTTTTACATCCTGGTGACCAAAACTGGATGCAGTATTCCAAGTGTGGTAATTACAAAATGTAATTTTGGCGACTCCTTTCTGAGTTACCAATCGAGAGAAGGGTAGGTGGAGAACGCCAACTGAGTTACCCTTAGGAAGATTGATGATGATTGCAGGAGCTACCAAGATGCTGCTTCAAAACATAAGGCAGGTCTAGGAGAGGAAGAGCCAGGGGACCTCTGGGACAGCAGGGTTGAGAACTCATCATCTTCACCAATAGTCTTCCAGATGTTGTTAAATTAAGGCACACATTATTCCGCAGTTGGGGAGCAGCTGTCTAATAACAGTGGAGCTCCACACATGCACAATTGGGATGGGGAGTGTTTTGAATGTATTGTTTTTAATTGTGTTGTCATTATTTTATTCGGGTTTCATATTGTTACCCATCCAGAGTCAGTTGGCTGCTTAAGTTGGCTAGTAATATCAATTTTTTTTAATCAATGAAACATCTGGGGTTATCATTCCTAGGAAAACTTGATTCTTTTATTCATCGTTTCAAAGGACTCCCCCCCCCCCCGAACTTCATGAAAACATTTGTTACTGTGTGATGTTCTCGTCAACTAAAAATAGGCTTCCAATTTCTTGCTCTGAAGCCTAATACAAGGGT
>NW_015393518.1:0-1371 GCF_001527695.2 Protobothrops mucrosquamatus | reverse complement strand
CCGCGCCTGGGCTGAGGTGGGAGGGGGGGGGAAGGTCCGTGTGCGGTTGGGGGAGCTGGGCTCTGCCGTGGGGGGGGGGATCCCCAACGCCACTTCCGGCGCCCAGGGAGAGGGGGGAGGCCGGTGGGCGCTCGGCTCGGTCAGAGGAGCACCTGGGGATGACCTCTCAGCCCAGCCTACCTCCCAAGGCGGTTGTGCCCAGCGCTCGCCCCCCCCTCCCCGAGCCCCTCCAGAAAATGCGTTGCGTATCCTGCATCCATCAGACAATCCAGGAGATGCTGGGGCCGGATCAGGATTGCGGCATTCAAGACCATGAAAGCGCGCTGGATGATGTGTGGAGGGGTGTCGTTCTCTCTCAGCCCGCCTACTCCGCAGGGTCGTTGTGAAGAAGGCAGGTGCCTTGAAAGGCGGGCTCCCTTAAACGAGGCGTTGGAGGGAACGGGGAGGCGCCAAGACCAAGAGAGTTAAAAAAAAAGGCGAACGGTTGAGATTTATTTAAAAGGAACCTCTCCAAGATTGTGGCACTCTCCCCCCCCCCCCCCCAAGGAGCGGACTGCCCGAGCACCGGACGTCCGCGGGGCCACAGCTGGCTCCTTTCCGCCTCAGCAGAAAGTGGGAGGTGTGGGTGTCAGCCGTAGACAAAACCCCCCAGCTCCGGACTCACAACCTTCCCTAGATGGCTCCGCGCACGGAGAAGCCGAGGGACAGAAGCCAGCTCCCTCGGGCTCTGTGCGGTTAGGAAGGATTCCTCCCTCCGCCACTCCAATCCAAGGGGTGGGTGACAGCGACACTTCCAGGCAGGCAATCCGCTCCTGATTTTGGGACTGGATCGGGAGAAGGAGGGGAAAGAGAAGCGTTTTGTCTTCGGCTTTTGACTTGGGCTGCAACCATCCGGCGGTCCAGTGCGGGGCAGCAAAGAGGTGGGAAGGGATCGTGTAAGGTTTCTGCTGCCACCTAGTGGTCGCCGTGAGGCGGAGTTGGGCCCGGTCCCGCTCAGAGGAAGGATGGAGGGGGGGGTTCCCCCCGGGGAGCTTCCACCCCCCCGCCACGCCTCTCTTGCCTTCTCCCGGAGAAGGGAGAACGAGGAGGAAGAGGGTGGCCGTTCCAGAAATAAAACCGGAGAAGGGGAAACGGCGGTTCCTCTCAAACCCCGCCGGGATCCCAGAGGGGGAGACCCGAAAGATCCCTCGGGATCTCTTCCCATCCTTCCCAGAAAAAAAGCCAGAGAGCCAGGCGCTCCAAGAGCCGCGTTCAGACTGCAGCTGCGGCTGGCCGGGCGCGGATGCGCAGAGGGCATCGCTCTGACTCTCAGGCGCGCGCCCTCCTCCTCCTCCTCCTCCTCCTCCTCCTCTTCCTCCGACCCCCCCCCCG
>NW_015393517.1:8333-14237 GCF_001527695.2 Protobothrops mucrosquamatus | reverse complement strand
TGTGGCATGAACTTTGACCTGAGTCTGAATGTCCCTTTCTGGTATTCTGATGGTGATGGGTTAATCCTATTATGTCCTAAAGGTCATATCCTGCTTCCCTGGCTGATGACTATGTCCTGTATTGGATTTTTTTTAGTGTGAGGGGTTGTTGATTCTAGGGATCTTTGTCTTTCTAATCCCATCAGCTCTAACCCTCCTGGCTCCAGCCTTTCTGAATGGATTATCGAATTTTCATTTCTACAGAGCTGGTTTCTGCGTGGGGGAGGGAGACTTGGGGCTATTAAGAAAAACTGGGCATGCTTTTCTGCCTTTTTAAGATCCTTTGAGAAAATATAATATTCTGTCTTTTAATATTCCCAAAAATATTTCTTTCTGGGGGGGGCTGACTTCCCATAATTTTTCTTTCAACAGAATGGAATGGAGTAGAATAGAATAGAATAATAGAATAGAATAGAATAGAATAGAATAGAATAGAATAGAATAGAATAGAAAGTTGGACCTTGGAGGTCTTCTAGTCCAGCCCCTCGCTCAAGCAGGAGAACCTATACCATCTCAGACAAGTGATTCTCCAGTCTCTTCTTAAAAACCTCCAGTGATGGAGTGCCCACAATTTCTGGAGGCAAGCTGTTCCACTGGTTAATTGTCTTCACTGTTAGGAACTTTCTCCTTAATTCCAGGTTGCTTCTCTCTTTGATCAGTTTCCATCCATCGTTTCTTGTCCTGCCCTCTGGTGCTTTGGAGAATAATTTGCCCCCCTCTTCTTTGTAGCAGCCTCTCAAATACTGCAATACATGTCGTCCCTATTTCTTCTTCTCTTTAGACTAGCCAAACCCAAGTCCTGCAGCCATTCTTCATATGTTTTAGTCTCCAGGCCTTGGATCATTTTAGTTGCCCTTCTCTGAACTTTTTCCAAAGTCTCAACATCTTTTTTGTAGTATGGTGACCAAAATTGGTTGCAGTATTCCAGATGTGGTCTCACTAGGATTTTATAAAGCGGCACTAATACTTTGTGTTATCTTGATTCTATACCTCTGTTTATGCAATTGGATTATATTAGCTTTTTTGGCTGCTACTGCAAATTGCTGGTTCATAGTCAAGTGATTGTTCACTAGGACTCCAAGGTCCCTCTCACAGTTACTGTTTTTGAGCCAGGTCTCAACTAATCTGTACTTATATCTTTGATTTTTCCTGCCTAAATGTAAAACTTTGCTTTTCTCCACATTAAAACTCATTTGTTAGATAGGATCCATTGTTCCAGTTTGTCAAGATTTTATGGAATCCTGAGTTTGTCTTCTGGGGTGTTGGCTATTCCTGGCAGTTTAGTGTCATCTGCAAATTTGATGAGTTCCCCTTCTATTCCCTCATCTAAGTCATTGAGTACTGGGAGATGGAGCCTTGTGATACCCCACTGCTTACTTCTCTCCATGTGGACGTAATACCATTGAGGACTACTCGTTGAATACGGTTTGTCAGCCAACTACAAATCCATCTGGTGGTGATGTTGTCTATTCCACCTTTTTCTAGCTTGCCAAGCAATAGACTGTGGTCTACTTTGTTGAATGCCTTACTGAAATCTAAGTATACTATGTCTACAGTGTTTTGCTGGTCTACTAATTTGGTCACTTTATCAAAGAATGAAATAAGATTGGTTTGGCATGATCTGTTTTTAACAAACCCATGCTGGCTACTGGCTATTATTTTGTTTGCTTCTAGTTCTTCGCAGATCTGTTTTTTTTTATGATCTTTTCCAGGATCTTCCCAGGTATTGATGTTAGACTGACTGGTCTGTAGTTTCCTAGGTCTGTTTTTTCTGCTTTCTTGAAGATGAGAACCACATCAGCCCTTTTCCAATGCTCAGGTACTTCCCCAGTGCTCCAGGATTTTTGAAAGATGTGGTGCAATGGCTCTGAGATAACATCTGCCAGCTCCTTCAGAACTCTGAGATCTGTCGAGTCTTGGTGAGTTATATTCGCCAAAGTCGGATAGGTGGTTTCCTGCATGCATCTTTTTCTCTTTACAGATCTTCATTAAAAATGGCATAGCTACATTGATCTCTTCTACTATCTTCTCCATTTTCTTTTTCTCTCCAAAATAGATTGCAAATTTGACTTTAGTGTCATTGTAAGAAACTCTTGAGCATTTTTCCTCATTAGCTTCTTTAGCTCCTTCAAGGTTATCTTATTATTTTACTCAAATTTAGTGAATTCAATTTTTTTGGAATTTTAATTTTAAAATAAATTAAAACTCAGTGAGTTTTAATTTATTTTAAAATTAAGAATTCCAGAAGTACACAGTCACTTTCCTACAATGTTCCTGTCAAATTCACATCCTCAACTTAATCACTATCTAGTCAAAGATCCTTCGGTGTCTTCTTTATTTCAAAAGATAAAAAATCTGAAAGCATGAGAACTCAGGAAGATATAGAATGCCTGACAGAATTTGTCTCCCAGCAAATAATTGAATCATTGAAATCCCCCCCCCAGACTTTTACTTCAAGCTTACAACACAGAACATAGAATCATAGGGCTGAAAGACACCTCAGAAGTCCAGGTCTAACTCCATGCGCAAGGCAGGAGACTTTATACCATCCCGGTCAAACGGTTGTCCAGTCTATTTTGGAAATCTCCAGTGACGGAGCACCCACAACTTTGGGAGGCAAGCTGTTCCAGTGATTAATTGTTCTCACTGTCAGAAAATTTCTCTTTAATTCTAAGTTGGCTCTCACTTTAAAAAGCTTCTTGTACTGCCCTCTGGTACTTTGGACAATAAGTCAATCCCCTCTTCTCTGTGACAATCCCTCAAGTACCGGAAGATAGCTATCATATACCTCCTTGGAATGATCTGTGGTTTGCTTTTGGAAGGTGCCATCCACATATGCAGTTTAGTTTTGAAAGGCATCACCTACACCAGAGGTAGGCAACCTTGGCTCTTTTATGACGCGTGGACTTCAACTCCCAGAATTCCTGAGACAGCCATGCTGAGGGGAAAGGGAGAGGTTTCCAAGCTGAGCCATGTTGGCTCGGGAATTCTGGGAGTTGAAGTCCACGCGTCATAAAAGAGCCAAAGTTGCCTACCCCTGACCTACACCTTCCTTTTGGAGGCATCAATAACATCGCTACTTTCATTGGTTCTTCCAAATATTTTCACTCAGATGCTTTCTATATCTCTGCAAAGACACCTCCCCACCTCACTTTATTCAGATAGAGTTTTAATCAAATAGTATCTCTGTAATTCTGATTACAGATTGTCCTCACTTGACCATTTATCCAACAACTGTCCAAAGTAGCAACAGCACTGAAAAAAATGGACTTATAACCAATCCTAGCACTTACAATTGCTTCAATGTCCTAACAGTCATATAATCGATATGCAGGCGCTTGGGGACTGGTCCACATTTACACCTGCCACAGTCATGTTCTTCTCCATGTGCAATCTGCCTCCAGTTCAATTTCCTCCCTATCTATCTCCTGTCCCCCAATCTATGCCCTGTTGATAGCCCTGTACAGCATGGCCAAGATGGACATTGTATTCTTCTGCTGCTGCCTCTGCCACTCCCGCCAGCTGACTTTTATTGTGTTCCTCCTCCTCCTCCTCCTCCTCCTCCTCCTCCTCCTCGGTGCAGAGGCTCTGTTGGCATGAGTTCACTGCCACTAATGCCACCTTTGCCACCTCCCCAGCTAAAATGGACTGTAAGAAGAATCCTGGAAGATGGAGGCAAAAGATGCCGTCTCGTGAATGATCAGATAAACAGGGGAGCAGCTTGTAATGGGCAAAGAAAAAAAAAACCGTAGAAAGGATCTGCCCTAATTAATCAGGCAATAACAAAAGAAAATTTGTACTTGCAAATTTTTGTTAATGTAGCCTGATTAATAAAATGTAATGAGCTCATTTTGTTGTGCTAATTTCCTGGCTGGTCTACGTGGGAGGCTGACAATGACTGCCAGGCTCCTAGTGGGTCCGTCCCACTTCAGGAGTCTCAGCCTACTACATATTCCCATGTGTACACCTGGCCTGAGTGCCAGGGCTCTGCATGCCACCCACAGCTCATTGCCTCCTCTTGGCTGCTGGTTGTGATCTTGCAAAGCATCCAATCATTTCAGGGGGAGGGGCATCTCCCAGGTGAGCAAAAGCAAGGTGGGCGTGGCTGTGAGTCATGACCATGTGCAGCTACAGCCCAACTAGTGGCCTCCGATGCAATGTAGATGCAGTGTAGCTCTGTCGCATTAGGTTTTTGCTGTGTACCTTGCTGGCTGCGCTCTGCACTGTCTTGGGGCCTGGGTCTTTCTACAATTGCTTCTTCTCAAGCAGGAAAGCTGCATGTGGGTTGTTTAGTATGGGGCCATGAACCTGAAAGTGACATTGTTTTCTCAGTTGCGAAGTGGCAGAAAAGTGGGGAAGGGGAAGGAAAGGAGGAGAGGAAGAAAAGTTTCAGCCCTTGCCTCTCTGAACTCTCCTGTCTGGCCTGATTTGCAGCTGCTATAATAATAATAATAATAATAATAATAATAATAATAATAACAACAACAACAACAACAACAACAAATAACAACAACAACAACAACAAAACAACAATAATATTATTAATAATAATATTACTACTACTACTACTACTACTACTACTACTACTACTACTACTACTAATAATAATAATAATAATAATAATAATAATAATAATAATAATAATAATAATAATAATAATAATAATAATAATAATAATAATAAAAGTTGGACGAGACCTTGGAGGTCATTGAGTCCAACCCCCTGCTCAGGCAGGAAACCCTACACCATTTCGAACAAATGGCTGTCCAGTCTCTTCTTAAAAACTTCCAGTGTTGGAGCATTCACCGCTTCTGGAGGCAGGTTGTTCCACTGGTTAATTGTTCTAACTGTCAGGAAGTTTCTTCTTAGTTCTAGGTTGCTTCTCTCCTTCATTGGTTTCCATCTGTTGCTTCTTGTCCTGCCTTCAGGCACTTTGGAGAATAGCTTGACTCCCTCTTCTTTGTGCAGCCCCTGAGAGATTGGAACACTGCTATCATGTCCCCCCTCGTCCTTCTCTTCGTTAAACTAGACGTACCCAATTCCAGCAACCTTTCCTTATATGTTTTAGCCTCCAGTCCCCTAATCATCTTTGTTGCTCTTCTCTGTACTCTTTTTAGAGTCTCAACATCTTTTTTACATCCAAGTGTGGCCTTACCAAGGCATTATAAAGTGGTATTAATACTTCACGTGATCTTGAGTCTATCCCTCTGTTAATGCAGCCCAGCACTGTGTTGGCCTTTTTGGTAGCTACAGTACACTGCTGGCTCATATTTAAGTGATTATCCACTAGGACTCCGAGATCCCTCTCACAGTTACTACTATTGAGCAAGGTACCCCCTATACTATACCTGCACATTTGGTTTTTCTTGCCTAAATGTAGAACCTTGCGTTTGGCTTGCCTTCAGAAGTTGTGGGTACTCAACATCACTGGAGGTTTTTAAGAAGAAGATTGGACAGCCATTTGTGTGAAATGATATAGGGTTTCCTGCTTGAGCAGTGGATTGGACTAGAAGATCTCCAAAGTCCCTTTCAACTCTGTTATTCTGTTATATAGGAGGATTTCTGTTGCTAAAGAAGGAAATCAACAAGTGAATACACAGTTTGTTTTATTAAGAAGTTTGGAGTGAGAAAGAAACACGTTATTTCATTAAGCATAGCCTTCACTGGGGGGGGCGGGGCCAGCTGTCAAGAAGAACGGGTGTGCTGGACGTTTCTCCGGAGCGTCTGTACCCGTTCCCGACCGCCTGACAGATCCCTAGGGGTCCCTGGTTCCCTGGAGGGAGACCGGGAACAACAAGGCGTCCTGAGGAGCTATCCTTAACGGCGGTTGGGATCAGCGAACTCGGGTGAAGCCCTTGCAAGTCG
>NW_015393517.1:0-4375 GCF_001527695.2 Protobothrops mucrosquamatus | reverse complement strand
GAACGAATTACTAGGATCATGTATACTGGAACGTCATGTCATGTCCCTTTTTGTTTTAATTGTTTTGTCAATAAAATTTAAAAAAAAAAAAAAAAGCATAGCCTTCACTGTTGCCACCGCCTCTGGCCACTGGTTTATGTTGGCCTTGCAGTAAAGGGAGCTGTGCTTAATGAAATAAAAAACCTCGTGTCAACCATCCCACTGCATTAAACAGCAAAAAAACTCCTGGGGCATTTTTTTCTCCAAGAGTATAACCATATGGGTACAGAAATAAAAAAGGCAGTTCTGATGTTTTCACATGCAAACAGCATAGGAAAACCTCTTCCCCCCCCTCCTGGACCTCCCCATTGTCCATTGTCCACCAATCAGTTGCACTTTGTAAGGACCAAGGCTGGTCCCTCAGGAAAGTAAAACTCTTGACTCCATTGAGGTTAATCAAAAGAACTTTTACTGAGAGAAAGTGGATGCAGAAAAGTCAGGTGGAATCTGAAGGTCCCGCGTGAAGCACAAAGCAATTCTTTCACTTCCCAAAACATCAGATCAAACATCAGGTTGATCTGTACCTCTGTGGTCACAAGGCTCACAGGTTGTGCGGCACCCCTCCCTCCAGGGTAAGCAATTCTGCTACAGTTCCTTGTTCAGATCCACTTGGAAATTGTAGACCAGCAAGCACTCAGGCCAGTCTCCCAGGTGGCTGGCTAGGTGGTGGAAGTCTTGGATGTACTCTATCACCGATCACTTCCCTTGCTTTAGGGCATGGATATGGGCTTCCACACATCGGGTGGCCATGGGGTCCTCGAGCTGTTCTTGTAGGGCTTGGATAAAAGTGTCATCTAGTTCATCATGCAGCAACACTAGCCACTCTGAATGACTCTCTTCCAGGTTAACCATGATGACATGGACCTGTGCCATGTCATCTGGATACATCACTATATAGTGCTCCATTGGTGCCAGGCTTGAGCCAAGAAATGGGCTAGATGGCTTGGGTGCCCATTGAAGTGGGCCACCAAGAGGAATTGTTGTAATTCCTCCTGCACTAATCATATCCCGGGGTGGTATGCCAGCTGTTGCTACTGGTACAGGTGCTGGGATCCCAGCTGCAATCACTGGTGCCAGGGCCCTGACCATAACTGGTGCCCCCAGTGCTGCTGGCAGCAAGAGAGGAGGTGTGGCAAAATCCGCTGCCACTGTTGCTTGCATCAACACTCTGACCACAGCTGCGGCTGTTGGTGCCACTGGCTGAAGAATAGGAGTAGAGGGAGTCACAAGGACCACCAGGGTTTCCATGACTCCTGGGCTGCTGCTGGTGGCTGTGGCTCTTGGTGTTGCTATGGCATGAACCTTCATCCCTCCAAACTTTTCTCCCAGGTGCTCCATGGATGGGCTGCAGCCGGTGATCAGGATCTTCCACTTGGGCAGGGTTGTCCCATTCAGCTAGAAGCTTCACTCTCCATCTGCCGCCTTGGACCACATTGACTCTGCAGGGAGAAGGGGATCTTCAGCCTCCACTGCCTTGCCCATGTTCATCACCCAGCACATTTCAGTCCCTGGTATGGGGCATCTGTCACTCCTTCATGGCTGCAGGTGGTTACTTGGACATCTCAGACTTGGTTTTGGGTGCATGCTGGTGGCCTACACTCCGGTCCAGCCTGAGGCAGCACCGGGTCTTCCTGAGCCAGGATCTCTCCTGGTGTTCTGTCCCAGCCTACGTGAGTCCTTGTTATGCTCACAAGGAGAAACCCCTCTTCCAACAAGCAGGCTGGAACCGTAGGAAAAATCCTCTTTTATTATTCACCGACCTGAGTCAATGTCCAAGGCAAACAAACACAGTTCACAGAAACTTGATCCTCAACACGAACGGTTGCCTTTGGCAACCAGCACCTCCCACACCTTCCCTTTTATTATGCAGCCAAGGCATGGCTTCCTAATGCCTTCTCCTTTGCCTTTGGAGCCACCCCATTGCATTCCTCTGTCCTACTCTCTTTTCTTGCTGGCGTGATTCATCACTGTCCGACTCAGCCTCCCAGCACAGCTGTGTCTCAGCCTGAGCACGAATAGAGGGGCCAGGCTCCTCGTCAGACTGTAAGTCTTGGAGCTCCTCAGAGCCTTCCTCTGACTCTGATGTCACTCCAGGCCCCTCCTCCTCCTCATCTGATTCCTCAGACTCAGCTGCTGGGTCCACTGGCTGGCGAGGAATCACAACACTTGGCTTCTTTTTTTTCTTCCATGTCTTTGGCTGTAGCCAACATCTTGAGGTTGACTTCCTGATGGAATCCAGGTAGGCTACTACTGTGAGAACTGGTTTAATGTCAACCATCCCATTGTATTAAACAGCAAAAGAAACTCCTGGGACATTTTTTTTTCTACAAGCGAGTCTTTACTGAAAAGCCATATGGGTACAGAAGTAGAAAAGCTAGTTCTGACATTTTCATGTGCAAACAGAACAGGAAAACTCCCCCCTCCCACCGGACCTCCCATTGTCCATTGTTCACCAATCAGTTGCACTTGCTTTATTTTGGAAATGGCCTGCCTGCCTCGGACGTTCCCAGTCAATGACCTTGGGGTTGGGTCTGTCTCATGTTTCTAGGTGGCACACTTGCACTCCAGAATTCCCTCTCAAACCTCCCTTTACATTCCAATGTCTTCTCTGTTGTCTGGTTGCAAACAGGGCCGCATAGCGAGTCAACCATGACCACCTTGCTTGTCAAGTAAGTAAAATAATGTCATACTCCTATATCTTCTGATGAGTGCAATTTTTAAACCCCTTGCAATGATCTTTCAAGAGAGACTTTGGTGGTTGGTTATTTGTTCAGCTGTAACAAGAAAAGTAAGATTTCCAGATTACTATATAACTGACACAAAAGAATGCCCTCCCAGCCTCGGGGTATCAATCGCTTTGCAAAAAATCCATTTGTGTTGGCCACCTGTATACAGTATTCATTTTGAAACATTTGGTTTATAATTCAAGATAATATAATTATCCACAAAATCGGTATTTTTTTGAAACAATATGTAAAATAATTTCTGTCACAAAATAAGCTACTATGGCACCTGAACCATAAGAACCATTTCTGAGCATCACATACACATAGGGTTTCCTGCCTGAGCAGGGGGTTGGACCAGATGACCTCCAAGGTCCCTTCCAACTTTATTATTATTATAGTTAGCGTAACCTGTTGTTTTTAGGCATGTAGGTTTATCTGTGCCAATCCAAATGGCAAATCCCAGAAACAGAGATAACTTCAGAAACTCAATATAGTGAGCAATACCATTTAATTCTGAGTGCCCCCGATTTGTCTATCCTTCTGAATTGAATTTGGATTTAAACTCAGTCCATTTTGTCTCCTAGGGCATCGCTGAACACTCCCCACTTCTTTGGCCTAGTCATACAGGATATGAAATGCATCCCAGGTTTGTATTCCCGGTGCTCATGTGGGAGCTGATAATTACCAGCTTTCTCTAAGACAAGCTGTGGGGCTGAGCGACACAATAGGCAAGGCTTGAGGGCTTGAAACTGTAGACTTTAATAATGCCTTGACAGCAAATAAGGATCTGACATGTGACTTGGATTTCCAACAACAAGGGCTGCTTTGTAGTTCCATCTGCATCCTGCCCAGGTCCCATAGAGTAGTTGAAAGAACAGAACACACTGCAGCTGCTTCCATTAAATACGAGTGTGACATTAGAGGAAACAAAGAAGTCAATTTTGTGCAGGTATCTTGCAGACGAACCACCTTCCCACTTCTACTCCCTCACACGTTTCAGTATTCTTACCTTTCTTGGATCCTTTCTTCTTGCTCCGATTAAGATACTAATTAAATGTAATAAGCAAATATGTGAGGGGGAAAAAAGGGAAATTTTAACCTTCTTGCGAGGAAGAACAGGAAAGGGAAATTTGGGGAGAAAAAAAAGTAAAAGAGGCAAAGAAGTATTTCCACCTTACTGGAAATGTCTTACCAAAACAATCAGCAAGATGCTAAGCTTTTGAGGTTTCAAACCAGGCAGGTTTGGAAGGAAAAAAATGAAGGGTGCTGATTGGAAAAATGTCTCAGCTCATTCCAAATTGCCGCTTTTTGTGCTGGTACACATGAAAGAAAGATGCTATTGGAATGCATATTATTTTATTGGTAGCAGTAAATTATACTTCTAATTCAGTATTGATTTATAAACCTATGCAACCATTTTTGCCTGCCCGCAATGCAGAGCTGCAATAATCCCAAGACATATCTTATAATATTGTCTACATTACCTCAGTTCCCTTTTGAATCATAGACTCATAGGGCTGGAAGAGACCTTGGAGATCTTCTAGTCCAACTCTCTGCCCAAGGCAGGATTCCTTATACCACTGGTATAATCTTTTCTTGAAAACTCCAGC
>NW_015393516.1:9632-14240 GCF_001527695.2 Protobothrops mucrosquamatus | reverse complement strand
TTATTAAAACACCCCTTTAAAAAGAACCTTAATTTGGCCGATTTCAATACTTTTCGATTTGTACCCGCAGCATGCCACCTCTCGGGGTTCCAAACCCCATCCTCAAGGTGGGCCCTAGTGATCTTAATGGGCCAGGCCTGTGCGAGGGGTGAGTCGCGCAGGGCCAGTAGGACCGTCCTCGAATACATTAGTAATCCAGGATCTCCAACTTTGGCATCTTTAAGACTTGTGGATGTCAATTTCCCAGGCTTCCTCAGCCAACATGCTGCGCAGGGGGAAGAGGAGGGAATTATGGGAGTTGAAGTCTACAAGTGTTAAAGTTGCCAAGTTTGGAGACCCCTGCTCTATTTCATAGAACGTTCTCTATTTGCTGGCCCGGATGAGGACTAGATCTGGACATTCAAAATCAGGCTGTGTCAAGATCTTTCTTGAATACAGCTACCAGATCTGGACTCCCAATATCTGGAGGATGCCCTCTAACTTCTTGCTGGATTCCACTTGAAACAGGCAGAATAAACTCAATGGATAAGTCATGCAAAATTACTTTATTCCAGGTATCCTCAAGACATTATCTCACAGTTATTGTAGAAGTTCTTCCAGAATGTAGATTGTAATCTGGACCCATCTCATAGGTAAAAGAATAATGGATTTCCCCATTCTACGTAAATGTTACATGCTGCTACGGAGCTCCTAGCCTAGCCTCGTGGCTAGGATTCATGGAGAAAGCTAATAAAAAACCTGGCACATAACAGGATATCTGGTAATAAACCACAAGACCCTCCCAGTGGCCAATTAGAACACAGATATAACCATGTAACAACTAAACTACATTTCCCAGAAGGCTACCCTTAAGGGGACAGCGCTTTAACCCTTAAAATGCTACTTGCTCTACACACAATTTCCTAAGCTAGCTATACACTCTGACCAGATGGCTACAATGCCAGCACAATGCCCTCTAACTTCTGGGAGAACAAAGTGCACCAAAACTCTTTGGCTCTGCATTGAAAGTAATATTTCGCTTCCTTTACTTCCTTTACTACAAGCAAGGTAGTCTGGTCAACTTACTGTGTTTTATTCCATTCTATGCAAATCCCTTATTTGTGATTGGTGGGTATGTGCTCTAATAGATATGAACACCATCCTGGCTTCCCATGCTTTACCTGCTGGACTGCTAAGGCTGTCAATCATGAAAGGATGGACCTGTATTTTAAACAGGAATACAAGTAGTCCTCAACTTACAACAATTCATTTAGTGACTGCTCAAAGTTACAAAAGGCCCTGATAAAATTGACTTAGGACAATTTTTCACAGTTATCACCAATGCAGCATCCCCATGATCATGTGATCAAAAGTCAGATGCTTGGCAACTGATTCAGACTTGTGACAGTTGCGGTGTTCCAGGGTCACGTGATCCCCTTTTGCGACAAGCAAAGTCAATGGGGAATTCAGATTCATTTAACAACCGGGTTACTAACTTATCAATTGCCGTGATTCACTTAACAATTGTGGCAAGAAAGGTCATAAAATGGGGGTAAAATTCACTTAACAAATGTCTCACTTAACAACAGAAATTTGGGGCTCAGTTGTGGTTGTAAGTCGAGGACTACCTGTTGTGAAATGCTGGCCATTTCTTAATTCTTTTCTTTTAGCTGTAGATCATCCCGTTAAAGGTCTAAAATTAAGGATTGCATCATGACTACCACCCCTAATTTTTTAAAACTTCCAATTTTTAGAAACCCAAATTGTCCAGCGAAACTTGTTCTTCCACCCACAAAAGGAAATGGAGGGAGACTGGATAATATCAGTTGCCTTCACTCCAGTGGTGGGATTCAAATACCTGAACAACTGGTTCTCTTATTGGATGCAGGAATGGGCCTCCGAGGCCTAGAATGGACTTCCGGAAGTGGTATCCATGCACTTCCGGCAGGCCGTTCTATGCCTGACAGACCTACTCCAGGCCTCCAAGGCCTAGACTGGACTTCCGGAAGCAGTGTGCATTCAGCCAGTTCTCTGAACTCAGCAAAATTTAGCTACCGGTTCTACCGAATCGGTGCAAATTGGCTGAATCCCATCACTGCTTCCCTCTATGTACAACTTGCCTTTAAAATATCAAGCAAATAGCAAGCTGTGACTGTCAAAATTCTGCCAGGAGTTATTCTAATCTTCCCAAATACCACCCTCCAAGATGGTTGGGATGACAATGCCCAGGTTACTCAGCCACCATAAGCAAGGGGAATTTGGAGAGTTGTAGTCCCCATTCTTCCGATGATCTCAGTTGGACATGGCTATAAGAATGCACAGAAGGTATATGAACACCTGGAAATATGGTTGGCTCTGATCAGAGGCTTTTTCTACAGCGTGTCAAGCTGACACCACTAACACTAAAGAAGACAACTTGTGACGCATTGGGTCCTTCTGTCAGAGATATTTCCTTACCTGATTTCTCAATGTCTTCAACAATGACAGAGCATCTAACACAGGGGTAGTCAACCTTGGCTCTTATATGACTCGTGGACTTCAACTCCCAGAATTCTGGGAGTTGAAGTCCACGAGTCATAAAAGAGCCAAGGTTGAACTACCCCTGATCTAACATATTGCCTTCACTGGAAAAGGAATTCATTCAGAGATGTCTGTGCCTCGAAAGTAGCTCATGTTGAACTGCCTAGCACAATCAAACATCAACACATACATATTTCACAACACATAGACCGATTTAACCATGGTTTCAATTGGGAAAAGGTGACAATCCTAGACCAGGCCAAATCCCAAAATGCCAGGGAATTTCTCGAAGCCTGGTACTCTGACAAATTAGCCATCAATAGACACATCGACATTAACAACATCTATAGACTATATAAAAGAGACAATCAACCAGCCAAAAAGAGAAAAAAGACTCCAGTATCTCTCCACTGGTAATCAGCACTCAGATCAGCATAGATTAACTCCAAGGTTAACATCAGACCAACAGTCAAGTAATCAAGAAACTGCCAAAGAGTCGTTAGTAAACAGCCCAACCAAAGAATCTCTAAGACCAGCCCCACCCACCCAGACAGGCAAGACACCAGAATATAAACCAGGGGTGTCAAACTCAATTTCATTGAGGGCCGCATCAGCATTGCGGTTGCCCTCAGGGGGCTGGGTGGGTATGGCCAGGGTGGGTGTGGCCTACTGGGTGGGCGTGGATGGAGTGGGTGTGGCCTACTAGATGGGTGTGGCCAGCTCTACACCGTTCGCGGCAAGGGTGCCGGTGGGGGCCTGGGAAGGAGTGGGACAGATCTGAGGGTCTCTGGCAGAAGGGGGTGGGACCAGGGCAAGTGCCAAGGCATGGTCCACTGGAGGAGCCTCACTGTTCTTCTCAAGCCATGCGGGGGGGGGGGGCTTGTGGAGCTAAGACTGAATGTGTTTCAGCATAGATGGCCACCACAAAATTGTACATTGGCTCCCGGCCGGCCTGGGCCAGGGCCAAGGCAGAGGGGGCCGTTCCCTCACTGTTTCCAGGATGGCTTTGCGGGCCACATGAAACCACTTCGCGGGCCGCATCCAGCCCTCAGGACTTGTGTTTGACATGTCTGATATAAACTGACAGCAAACAGCACTCCTTGCTAGCACTGATGATGTTACCTAGTTGGGTAATGAAACATCTGCAAGAAAACAAGCAAGCTCAGAGAGCACCAAGGACCCCTCATTTCAATTCTGAGCTACAAATATTCTCCTTCATTCATAAACTGTTTTATGATAATGTTTAGGTCATAAAATATCTTATAACATTTGCCAACTTTCAATTTCATGGGAATCCTGGGTCCCGCATTCGGTAAGTTAGCCCATTTAACACAACTTGGTTCAAACATTTGTGCCCTGGGATGCAGTGTTTTGCCCAGTTAAAGATTAAGGATTATAGGAAAGAGTGTTTTAGTGATACTCAGATAGTCCTCGACTTACGACAGTTTATTTAGTGACCGTTCCAAGTTGCAACATCACTAAAAAAAGTGACTTATGACTGTTTTTCACACTTACAACCGTTGCAGCATCCCCATGGGCACGTGATCAAAATTCAGATGCTTGGCAACTGACTTGTATTTAGGACGGTTTCAGCATCCTGGGGTCATGTGATTTCCCTTTTGCAATCTTCTGACAAGCAAAGTCAATGGGGAAGCCAGATTCACTTAACAACCCTGTTACTAATTTAACAACTGCAGTGATTCACTTAACAACTGTGGCAAGAAAAATCGTAAAGTGGGGCAAAACTCACTTAACAAATGCTTTACTTACCAACAGAAATATGGTCATAAGTTGAGGACTACCTGTATTGATTATGGACTGGCAGTTTTCACAGCACTGCGTAATTCAGAAAGCATTCCATACTCTTAATTTACCTGAATATTAACCACTAAAAACAAAAATCACAGATGTCCCATTAAAAAAAGGAAGCCTAAGACCACAAGATATTTGTATCCTTTCCCCTTCTGCACACATGTGCACATGGACACACATGCGCACAGAGACACAACCACGTATTTCTCATCACTGCTGTCTGCAGGACAAGGAAGGAATTATGATCAGAACTGCCTTTTCCAATCAATCAGTTTAGAGAAAATGGATTCAAAAGCC
>NW_015393516.1:0-8973 GCF_001527695.2 Protobothrops mucrosquamatus | reverse complement strand
CTCTCTCTCTCTCTCTCTCTCTCTCTCTCTCTCTCTCTCTCTCTCTCTCTCTCTCTCTCTCTCTCTCTCTCTCTCTCTCTCCCCACACACACACACACACAAATACTACTTGCTCCATACACACACACACCAGGAGAGGAAAGAATAAGAAACCTGAAAGGTACACAAAACAAGATGTGTTGTTGTTGTTTTTCCCTCCCCAAAGCATTTCAAAACACTTTCTCAGAATCACTTTCTGTAAAAGCAATGAATATTTGTACATGGTCGTACAATGAAAGAATACGATGGAAATAAGCCTTGAATGTCAGTGAGGAAAATCCTTGAAAAACAGTCTGAATGCTTACATTAAAGCTAAAATATGTGCAAACATTTTCTATATAAAGAACCATACGGTTACACTTTGTAAGCGGAAAAGAGGGGCAATGTTCAAATGCCCCATTGTTCCATTTAATAGGTTTTTGAACCATTTAACAGCAAAAGAGAACATGGAACGGGAGTCTGCCAAATAGTTAGATTCCCTTCTGTTTCGACTGGAAGCCTTCAAAACTTTTCCACTGCTGAAGTATTTTTATTTATATAAGAGATGGTCATGGTTCTTATCAGTGTTTGCTCTTCCCTTCCCATTGAAATGTTAGGTTTTTTTTCAACATACAGGGCCTCAGATTTTCTGGCCCAGTGCTCAAAGAGGGGATGGGATCACTTGCTTGAAGATAAAAGTGAAGCTTTGATCAGGTGGGAATCAGGTGTCCATGGATCCCACCTCCCCTTTCCTGTCTTCCCAACTGCCTGCTTCTGACACCAGGACCCAAAGTCTTGTTCCAATAGCGGAGAGGGAATGCAGATCTCCCCAGGGGAATGACTATACGTTTAAGGAAAGGTCTCTCTCTTCTAACTTCTATCTCTCCATTCTGCCAGATAGCCGAAATGGAGGCTGGTGATTGCAGAATCAAAATCCAAATAGAGTTGGAAGGGACCTTGGAGGTCTTCTAGTCCAGGGCTTTTCAACCTTTTCACCCATTGTTCCACTTTTTGGATATGGCAACATATACCACCAGTCGCCTAGCAAGGTGTCAAAAACTTGATGACCCCCCCAAAAAAGGAAAAAAGTGATAAAGTAACAGGTAGTCCTCGACTTTCAACCGTTCGCTTAGTGACTGTTCAAAGTTACAATGGCATTGAAAAAAGTGCCCCCAAGCCACAGCCGAGCAAGACACCTGCCTGCCCGCCCGGCCGTGCTCTTCCTCCTGTCTGAGGTTTTCATTGTTGTGAGCATTTCTGTTGAGGATTGGCAGCAGGGGTGGAATGGGGGGTATTTGGTTTTTATTCCCCCCATTTGCTGGGTGGTTGCAGCAGGTTTTGGTCACTTCACATGACCCTGGGACACTGTGACCGTCATAAATATGAATCAGTTGCCAAGCATCTGAATGTAAATCACAAGACCCTGGAGATGCTGCAACATTCCAGCTGATCGGCACTTCTTCTGGGCTCAGCAGAAGCGCTAGGATCAGTGCTGCTTTCTAGCTGATTGGTGCTTCTTCAGGGCTCAGCAGAAGCACCAGGATC
The DNA here is from genome assembly GCF_001527695.2 of Protobothrops mucrosquamatus. Taxonomy (NCBI): domain Eukaryota; kingdom Metazoa; phylum Chordata; class Lepidosauria; order Squamata; family Viperidae; genus Protobothrops; species Protobothrops mucrosquamatus. Next base: position 7,410 of record NW_015393516.1, on the reverse strand, counting down.
AGCACCGAGCTCCAGCTGGAGCCTGGCGCTGATCCTGGCACTTCCACTGAGCCCTGACAGCCCCGAAGAAATGCCGATCAGCTGGAAAGCAGCACTGATCCTGGCGCTTCTGCTGAGCCCTGACAGCCCTGCAGTTCCAGCCATCTCTCGCTCAGGCTTGTGCGGTGCTGCCACAGGTTCAGCTCATTCCCCTCCCCCGCTACCACTTTTCTAGGATGGTCGCGTACCACCTGGCAGGTGCCAATGTACCACAGGTGGTACCCGTACCACTGGTTGAAAAGCCCTGTCGTAGTCCAACCTTCTGCTCAAGCAGGAGACACCATACTATTTTGGACAGGTGGATGTCCAGTCTCTTCTTCAAAACCTCCTGTGACGAAGCACCAGGGCTTTTTTTGTCATAGAACACACGGAACGGCATTCCGGCACCTTTTTTCAACGGAATTTGTGGAACTAAAAAAAGTTCAGTCAGACCTTCCAACTTCTTGCAGAAACAAAAAGATCTCACAAGGAGTTGGAAGGTCTGACTGAACTTTTTTTAGTTCCACAAACTCCGTTTCCATGCAGCAGAAGAGAAACACGCCAGAGCTGGAAAGCAGGTTAGCAAACAAATGCTTTTGGGAAGAGAAGCTGCGCCATGAGGAAAAGCGGCAGGAAACGGGGCTGCCATTTCCAGAAGGGAGAAGGGAGACGTGGGGCAATGCAGGGCAGCAAGCAAGTGCTGTTCTCTGCTCTGCATCCCAGTGCAGAGCTGCTGTGTTCTCCGTTCTCCGTGAGAGAGGCGACAAAGGACTGGCGGAGGGAGGCGGCAGGGGAGCTTGTGCCACCCAATCATGGCGCAATCCATGGGAGAGTTGGCGGAGGACAAGGAGGCAGCAGCTGCGCCTGGGCAGATGATCTGCGGGGTGAAGCTTAAAGAAAGCCCCTCCAGTACACACAGCAGCAGTGGAGTTGTTCACTGTCACTCCCACATGGCTATGAAATGGTGGAGGGGGACCAGGCCTACCCTGCCCATCACATCCACCTTAACATGGCAGTACGGCTCGGGAGGGGAGTGAAAGGTTGCGATTAAGGAATGGCCTGGCAGAGGGGGGGGGGGCTGAGTTCCGGCACATTTTTTCTTACAAAAAAAGCACTGTGGAGCACCCACAACTTCAGAAGGCAAAGCTATTCCACTGGTTAATTGTCCTCACTGTTAGGAAGTTTCTCCCTAATTCAAGGTTGCTTCTCTCCCTGATTAGTTTCCACTCATTGTTTCTTATCCTGCCTTCTGGTGCTTTGGAAAATAAATTGACCCCATCGTCTTTATGGCAGCCTCTCAAATACTGGAGTACTGCTATCATGTCCCCACTAGACCTTCTTTTCTCTAGACTAGCCAAACCCAAATCCTGCAACCGTTCTTCATATATTTTAGTCTCTCCAGGCCTTTAATCTTCTTAGTTGCTCTTCTTTGCACAGTTATAAGTCATGGTGATTGTAAAATATCTCGTCACATGATCAGACCTGTGTTTATGCCCCCCCTTTTTTGCAGTGGTCGTAAAATGAATGTGGCGGTCATTAAACGAATGTAGCAGTTGCAAAGTGAATGCAGTGGTCGTTCAGTGGAATGTTGGTTGTGCAGGTTCTGAGGTTTTGCTTGATAAAAAATACAGGAAACCAGAAGTTGCCTTCAAGCTTTACGTTTTTATTCAGCTGAACAAAGACGGGCTTCTCTAAAGGAGAGAAAAAGCCCCAAATATCAGAAAAGCCTTATTTTTAATGCCTTCTTTGATTACATAAGCAATTCACCCAGCAAAGCTGACACACATAAGATAAAGACTTCGCCCTTTAAGGCTGGCACACTGTAGATAAGAAGGAAGAAAGCAGAAGTAGCTAAAAATGTGCCCTTTTGGGTGTTTCCCCAAGACACCATATGTTCCCTTTTGGGTGGTTTAGGCGTTTCCCTAAGACACCATATGTTCCCGGGTGGGTTAGGATATTGGGTGTTTCCTTTGCTGTCCATTTATGACCTTGCATTCATGGTTCTGCAATTGGCCAGAGATAGCGGGGCCATCTGCACATATTCACAATTGATACTGTCCCCTAAGTCCGGGTCAACACCACAAATTGGTCGTAAATTGTGGTCAATGATTGCAGGAGCACTGCAAATAGCTGTAAATGTGGGCTGGCTGCTGAGCATCCAAAATGACTGCAGTGAGACCCAAACTTGGAACTTCAAAACCAGCTTGTAAATAAATTTGAGAGGGAAGGTACATCATAATTTGAAACGGTTGCTAAGCAACCAGTCATAAGTCAAGGACTACCTCCACTCAGACTTAAGAACATTCCAGCAGAATGTTAGAATGACCATCACCAGTGGTGGGATTCAGCCAGTTCGTACCACTTCGGCAGAACCGGGAACTATTTCTTGTTGTTGCCCAGGCCCAGAATGGACTTCTGGAAGCGGCATCCATACAGAGAACCGGTTGTTTGCATATTTGAATCCCACCGCTGACCATCACCATAACTTTCATCCTATGACATCTACAAAGCAGTATTGCTTTTGTTAGTGATGCCTCCGGGAAAATATACTTTGAAATGCATTAGGATGAAAAATCCTTGCTTTGAACACAGTCGAGATTTTATCTGCCCCCTGCCAATCCTATATTTATTTTTCTGCACAAAGACAGGAATGTATCTATCCCTCATGAAGCCACTGGAGCACAATTCTGCTGTTTCTGGGCAGAAGCATTAACCTTGCTGGGTAAGCCGTATGTGGTCACCCAACCCTTCATTGCTGCTGGCTGCATTTGTTAAATGGTTTTGTTATCTGAAGTTCATGTTTGCAAAAGCATTCCAGGTAAAGATTGTGCCTCTGGACTGATCTGTACGGAGAGACTGGGAAGTTGGCTTCTGTTTTTCTACCTTGTTGTTAGGGGGAAAAAAAAGTCTTTTAGGAGTAAGACAACTTTCTATAAACTGTTGCTCCAAGCAATCGTTTTTATTTGCCCCATATAAATGTTAGGTCTGTCGGCCCTACAAGATAGAGCAGGCTAAAAAATCTATACCATAAAGGTCAGCATTGCTTTTATTGTAACAGCTATAGGAACAGGATCCTGCAAGTTTGAGTACCCTTCCCTCCTCCGTCACTTTATCTGTGGGTGAACTAGGGAGACACTTGTAGAAGTTTTTTTTCTCAAGTTACTTTCTTGGCCTAAACACTGGCAGAGTAAGCTACTGTATACAGGTAGTCCTTGACCTGCCCCATTTTATGACTTTTCTTGCCACAGTTGGTAAGTGAATCACTGCATGTATTAAGTTAGTAACACGGTTCTTAAGTGAAACTGGCTCCCCCATTGACTTTGCTTGTCAGAAGATCGCAAAAGGTGATCATATGACTCCGGGACACTGCTACCATCATAAATATGAGTCAGTTGCCAAGCGACTGAATTTTGATCACGTGACCATAGGGATGCTGCAATGGTCATAAGTGTGAAAAACGGTCATAAGTCATTTTTTCCAGTGCTGTTGTACCTTTGAACAGTCTGTTGTGATTCCTCACCAGCCAGTGGACCTGGCAGCTGAGTCTGAGGAATCAGAGGAGGAAGAGGGGCCTGGAGTGACATCAGAGTCAGAGGAAGGCTCTGAGGAGCTCCAAGACTTACAGTTTGACAAGGAGCCTGGCCCTTCTACTGGCGCTCAGGCTGAGACACAGCTGTGCTGGGAGCCTGAGTTGGACAGTGATGAATCACAGCTGGGAGATATCCAGGATGCACGAAAATGCCGGCAAGAAAAGAGAGTAGGACAGAGGAATGCAATGGTGCGGCTCCAAAGGCAAAGGAGAAGGCATTAGGAAGCCACGCCTTGGCTGCATAATAAAAGGGAAGGTGTGGGAGGTGCTAGTTGCTGAAGGCAACCGTTCGCGTTGAGGAATCGAGTTTCTGTGAACTGTGTTTGTTTGCCTTGGACATTGACTCAGGTCTGTGAATAATAAAAGGGGATTGGTTTTTTCCTGCGGTTCCAGCCTGCTTGTTGGAAGAGGGATTTCTCCTTGTGAGCTTAACAAGGACTCACATAGGCTGGGACAGAACACAGTCACTAAATGAACTGCTGTAAGTTGAGGATTATTGGACTTTCAGACAATGCTTATTCAGAAAGACTATGGCCTTTCTGAATGTTGGATTAGAGACATTGCCTGCAAATGTCTTGCCTGCTAACCTAAGATCTAGATCAGAGGTCCCCAACCTTTTGGGCACCAGGGACTGGTTCCCTGGAGAGAGTTTTTTCCACAGGGTGCGTGGTTTTGTGTGCTGCTTGCATATCATGGATGGGGCTTTGCTTGTTTGTGCGGACCGGTTGCTGGCATGCCGTGGCTCGGTACTGGTCCATGGACCGGGAGTTGGGGAGCCCTGATTTAGATTCTAGTGCATTTCGATGGACACTTCTAACATCATCAGTTCTTTGTTACCTAGTTCAAGTAATGAAATGTCTGCAAGAAAACACCCAAGTTCAGAAAGCAACAAGGACCCCTCATTTCAACCCTGAGCTACCGATATTGTCCTTGATCAGTAAAATGAAAATATAATACATTTCCTCAGCCACAGATCTGTGAGGGAGATTCCTAGCTGGTTACTGTACACCTCTCTATTCCTCCCCCTCTCGTTACTCCCTTCCAGACTAAAGTCATATTCATACTATCTTCAGCAGTTGCAGGAGACACGTTTAGGACATTATGAGGAGTTGTAATTGCCACCTGTCAACACTATAGTGTATATTAACATGCGTCACTTGGATTTTCCACTTCTAGTAGTAAGATTGCAGCCCAGATTGACGCTGTTTGCAGGTTATTTTAAGGATTGGACGCTGCTTCTGATGTCGACCATGGGGAAAGACACAGTAGAATATGCAAAACATCTTGAACACTGGGCGCTATCTACCAAAATGAAATTCAATGGTAAAAAAAAGTAAGGTTCTATATTTAGGCAAGAAAAACCAAATGCACAGGTATAATATAGGTGGTACCTTGCTCAATAGTAGTAACTGTGAGAGGGACCTCGGAGTCCTAGTGGACAATCATTTAAACATGAGCCAGCAGTGTGCTGCAGCTGCCAAAAAAGGCAACACAGTGCTAGGCTGCCTTAACAGAGGGATAGAATTAAGATCACATGATGTGTTAATACCACTTTACAATGCCTTGGTAAGGCCACATTTGGAATACTGCATCCAGTTTTGGTCACCACGATGTAAAAAAGATGTTGAGATTCTAGAAAGAGTACAGAGAAGAGCAACAAAGATGATCAGGGGACTGGAGGCTAAAACATGTAAGGAATGGTTGCTGAAATTGGGTATGTCTAGTTTAATAAAGACATGATAACAGTCTTCTAATATCTCAGGGGCTGCCATAAAGAAGAGGGAGTCAAGCTATTCCCCAAAGCACCTGAAGGCAGGACAAGAAGCAACGGATGGAAACTAACCAAAGAGAGAAGCAATCTAGAACTAAAGAGAAATTTTCTGACAGAACAATTGATCAGTGGAACAACCTGCCTTCAGAAGCTGTGAATGCTCCAACACTGGAGGTTTTTAAGAAGAGACTGGACAGCCATTTGTCTGAAATGGTATAGGGTTTCCTGCCTGAGCAGGGGGTTGGACTAGATGACCTCCAAGATCCCTTCCAACTTTATTATTATTATTATTATTATTATTATTATTATTATTATTATTATTATTATTATTATTATTATTATTATATGATTTTTCTCTTTAATTCTCTGTAGCCATTGTTTAAATTGTGAACAACGGGCTGCATCAAGAACATTGTTTCCTGATGTTGCACCAACGACACCAACCATTTTCCAATGAAGTGGTTCTTCATCCTTAATGGCCCACTGGGCAATATTATCTTGGGTTGTTATAATCATTTGTAACTTCATGCACTCAAGGGACCACTGGCCAAATAACATCCTTTGGCTTCTCTCTTCTGTCTTCTAGATTCCTATTTGGAATGAAAGACCAGATACACACATGAAGATTCAATTACATTGATTTTTTTGCTAAAAGCCTATGCACAGCAATCTTCTTAACAAATGGTTGACATCTGCGTAGTTAGACAAAGGTCAGTGGAACTCAAGGGGGATTGGACTTAGATCTTTTGTGGCAACATAGGGATTCTAGGCTGATTCTCTTTTTCACTCCACCCCCAGATTCTGCCACCCCATCTCCTACAGCAGGGATAGGCAACCTTGGTTCTTTTATGACTCGTGGACTTCAATTCCCAGAATTCCTGAGCCAGCCAGGAACAAAATGCTGGCTCAGGAATTCTGGGAGTTGAAGTCCACGAGTCATAAAAGAGCCAAGGTTGCCTACCCCTGTCCTACAGTTATGCCTAAATATATTCTTCTTCCCATTATTCCTTAACACCAGCAAAGATGTTGCTTTTACCCAGAGCACTACCGATAGCGCCATCTGTTCATAAGAGAACTCACAATCTCTTTATGAATTAACATGAAACCCAATCCGGTGGTATGTGTAATCCTTCTTGGAATTTATCTGCATAACGGCAACATCAGCACAGAACAAATTTTGGGCATGCAGGAATGCCTCAACTTAATGACCAGAATTATGGTCATAAGTCATCACATGATCAACCCAATTTTACAATATGTTTTGCGACAGTCATTAAGTGGACCCATCGTTCACGTTGGGTGTTTTCTGCGGAAAATGGAAACAAATGCGGGAAATCTGGCAAAACAACAATAACACCACATTGTAAATTGTGGTCAGACGACCATGGGACACTGCAAACAGTCATTAATGTGAGCCAGTTTCAAAGTGTCCAGAATGTGATCACCTGACCATGGGTGGGCTGAGGACAACTGCCATAACTTCAAATTCAGGTCATCTCTCTCTTTTTTTTGTCCATTGTTACTTTGAATGGCTGCTAAGCGAACAGTCGTAAAGCAAGAACTTCCTGTACAGTTGAAATCCAATGCTTTCCACCTGAGCAAGTTCCTAAGCCCTATTGAGAATCCCTTTTTGCACCCTCCCATTCAGCCAAATTTGATTCTCGGAGACTGCCTGGGCAGGTCCCTGAAGTTTTCATGGCAAGCTGTTTCAGAAATGATTTGCCATTGCCTCCTTCTTAGGGCTGAGAGAGAGTGACTGGCCCAAGGTCAGCCAGCTGGCTTTGTGCCTAAGGTGGGATTAGAACTCAGGGTCTGCTAGCTTCCAGCCTGATGCCTTAACCGCTACACTAAACTGGCTCTATTAAGAATCCTACTAGCACGGAAGTGTTTTATGTGTTTACATCTCAGGTCCTTCCTCTGAAACCTCCAGAGGAATAATTGCACAGTGAATTTCACAGCTTTAAACAAGCCTTTCTTAGATGGATACCTGTGAGTTCCCTGCCTAAAATCGGGGGGCTGAACTAGCCCTCTC
>NW_015393515.1:11862-14244 GCF_001527695.2 Protobothrops mucrosquamatus | reverse complement strand
GCAGGATATGACCTTTGGGACATAATAGGATTAACCCACCACCATTAGAATACCAGAAAGGCACACTGAACCGCAGGTAAAAGTTCATGCCACAGGAACAACTCCAAACAAAAAAGCCCAAGAAGGTATAAAAACTCACCACTCCCTGCTCCACGTGGTCAGCTTTCCCACAGTCACATTTCTGTCTGGCTCTGCTCTTCAATAAATGACAACCTTCTTTTTAAAGCAGTCTCCATTTTGTTTATTCCCGGCTTGGACTGGACCCTGATAAAGATTTTTCTTTCCACAATTTATAAATATTATTATAAATGTAGAAAGCTCTAATGCTCAAATCTTCAATGTACATAAATTAAGAAACTAACAACAGATAAAACTATCAAATGTTTTGTCTCCATTTCTCATAAATCTGCAGAAATATACTTCAAAGCGATGAAAATAGCTAGCCTAAGTTGGGTATATATCTTTCCCAGATCTTTTAAAGTTCTTCTGAGTATTCCTTTTAAAAACAAATATTTTTGTTTTCTTTGGCCTTCCTGCTTTTTTAAATAGTATGAGTTAACTTCCATTGCCTCCTAGGGCTAGGCAACAGAATGAATGTTAAACTGGTGTTTTCTGCAGCCTAATGTTTAAGCATAAATGTTATTAAAAATGTTTATAACTCTTAGGGAGTTTTTGTCAGTGTGGATTTATCTTTGTACTTAGACAAGTCAGTGTCTAAGGCAGTGATGGTGAACCTTTTAGAGACCGAGTGTCCAAACTGCAACCCAAAACCCACTTATTTATTGCCGGGTGCCAGGTGGGCGTGTCCCACTGGATGGGCATGGCTCTGGTGGTCATGGCAGATTGGATGGCTGTGGCCAAGGTGAGCGTGATCACCTCAATGTTGCTTGTGGGGAAGGACACCTGTGGGGCCGGGCAGGGTTGGGGGAGATCCAGGGGGTCTCTGTCAGGTGGGGCGGTGGGCAGGAGACTCATCCTGCGGGGCGAGGCAAGGCAAGGCGAGGCAGGGCGGGGGTGCCATTGTCACAGGGCAAGATGAGGCAGGGGCCAGGGTGGCTGCTGCCTGACACCATTGGCCCCTGTACACAGAGGCCAGGGAGCACATGGATGCTGGGATGCATCCAGCCATGTGGGACCTCGGCAAGTGAGCGGGCGGCTGGTTGAAGAGGGCCGGTTGCCATCTCCGGGGCATGGCATGCGTGCCCACAGAGAGGGCTCTGAGTGCTGCCTCTGGCACGCATCCCATAGGTTCTCCACCATTGGTCTAAGGACTCATGACTTGTCTTTAATATTGGGGGGGAGGTATCTGCAGCAAATAATATCTCCTCAAGAGGAGAGTATATCAAGGAACCAGTGGTAGCTGATGCTAGTGGTGGGGCCTTTGCTTATGACCACTCATGCATTGGTCATTTCCTGTTTGAATTACTGCAATGCTCTATACATTGGGCTGTTCTTGAAGACCACCCAGAAGTTACTATGGTCCAGAATGCGGTAGTGCATGCATTGCATAGGTTCATCTATGTTATACTCCTGTTGTGCAAGCTGCATTTGCTCCCATTTTCCTTCTGGGTGCAACTCAAGATGCTGGTTATTACCTTTACAGCTGTATATGGCACAAGAACAGGTTATTTGCAGGACTGCTTCTCCTTAAAATATCTGCCCATCCTACAACATTAGAAAGGGTGGACATGAACCTAGTCACTTCCCTTAAATGCTGCCATCTTACAGGATTTTTTCTTGTCAGCCCCTTCCTCCAAAATTAAAAAACTTCCTCTGAATTTCCAAATAGTACTTAAGACTTTACCCCCCAATGGTTGGGACAAGGTGAGATTGGTAGCATCATCTTGTGGGCTGTACAGGAATATTTAGCAGTGGTGCCAAGTCTTTTAATGGTTTTTTATTGTAGATAGATATTGTTTTATTTTTGAGATGCCCAGAATTCAAGATGGGTGGTTATATAAATGTTTTAGGAACTTCTAAGCAAGAGAGGGAGCAGCCTCTATTTGAAATACTGAATGAACTGTGCACACCAATGAGCTAGTTAGACCAACAGTCTCACTCAGTACCTAAGCTAACACAACCTATTAAGCTATAAACTACTGTATGATGTACAAATCATTTTGGTATAACCTAATTAAATCTTGTTGTGGCTTAGTGAGCAATAGAAACCTAAATAACACATAACATGATAGCAGTGTTCCAATATCTCAGGGGCTGCCACAAAGAAGAGGGAGTCAAGCTATTCTCCAAAGTGCCTGAAGGCAGGACAAGAAGCAACGGATGGAAACTAATCAAGGAGAGAAGCAACCTAGAACTAAGGAGAAACTTCCTGACAGTTAGAACAATTAACCAGTGGAACAACCTGCCTCCAGAAGCGGTGAA